>NC_068993.1:22597710-22605613 GCF_001194135.2 Octopus bimaculoides
TATATATATATATATATATATATGTGGATACACATGCACACTGACGCACACACATGCGCACAAACAAACAAAAAGAACCCAGCTCCGATAACGGACAGCGTCAACGACTGTTGAAGAGGTTGCAAGATGCAACGAAAATTTTAGAAAAAAGAAATAAGTAAATGACCTAGGTAAGCTTTTAACTCAGAATATTAAAAGTCAGAACAAATAATCCGTTCCTTTGCAGGCACAACGTCTGAACATTTGTGCCGTGTTTGGGAAAGCTGATAGCATCGAACCCAGTTCTAAACTGGCACTTATTTGATCAAATCCGAAATGATGAAAGGCAAAGTCGACCACGGCATAATTTGAATCCATAACATAAAGACGGGACATTATGTCCTTAACCAGACCTCATAATGATAATACGATTGATTTAAGCAAAGAACCGGCATTTCTGAAGAGGAAGGCATTAATTGGTCCCAGGAATAAAATGATAAAAGGCGCGTGCTTTCGATAATAATTTGTAGTAAAATACCGGCAATTTGTAAGGATCTCTTAACACTTGAAATTCACTCTCATTTCACTGACAATGATAGTTTTTAAGTGTCATGATTAAAACTTGGCATTACATGACAAAATACTGCTATGACAGAACTTTGGATACTTTAGAGACAAGACCAAAAACAAAAATAAAACTTGATTGAAGAGATAGCGCCAAGAAAATTAGATTGTAGCGATAGAGAAGTTTGAAAATTTATAGTTCAAGTTTAAACCAAATAACCGTGACTTACGTTATTGTGAAACGATTGAGACCGTATCTCTAAACTTTAATTGTTTGGTGCAATGTTCGAATACACCATACGAAATAGACCGCCAGAAACCAGAAAGAGCGAAATGCTTAAGTCTTGGCAGCCTAATAACTCAGCTGAATTACAATTAGAAAATGCCATGGTAGGAGTAAATGAGTTTTTCATATAAAATAGGATTGATATTATGGAGATAATTAGATTTTTTAGAAGGGTTTTTAACATTATCCTCTGATTAAATATTAGCATTGATCAATATCGAACCATGGAAGTTTCTCATTGCAGTCTTTGACGCTTTCACTGCAGAACATATTGATTGTGAGAGAGACTGATTCATTCTGAGCACGTAATTTATTGATATTTTATTTCGTGAAGCCAGCAATGAATTACCCTATTCAGCTAATTAAAATTTGTTCTTGGATTTCACAATGTCTTAAGACAATAATCCATCAATACTTGAGAATTTTGAAAATTTAGAAATAATAATTGTTGCCATTTTTTTTGGTAAAAAGAAAAAAAAATGGCAACAGTTTGCTGAATTAAGAAAACATACGATACAATTTGACTTCCTTAATGTAATCTATTTAAGCGAAGTGATTTGTTTCCCTAATACAATAATTTTGATTTGGAAAATCTAATAAATTCTGATTTCTGGTGATTAAGCTTAGGAAAACTAACTACGCTGGCATCTTCTCGTCTTAAAGAAATAATATATAGAAATGAGAAGGTTGGCTAAAAAAAGGCTTCTTAGAAAACCAAATTTCAAGAAGATATACACTGTTCTGCAATAAATTTTAAATATTTGGTCCCATAATGGGGCCTTGCTGCATACTTCATCTATCTTTCAATGAAAATAATATACCTCTTAATCAGTTGTTTTGGTATCTTATAGATAAAGAATAAAACTATTTCAAAGTAGAATCACCGATGCCCATATTTATGGAGGATATTCATTCGGATTTCACGGCCCGCATTATCAAATACAAAAGAATCACAGATACGAATATATCTATGGAAGATATCTATCTAATCAAAATTCTTGGTCCACTGCATCAATTCAGCAATGGGATATGCAATAATCACGGCAATGTTGTAAACTTTTCCATATACAATCCAAGATGGTGAATATAATAATCAACATTACTTCATTAAGATTTACTCGTTTATTTTCATATTCTAAAACTAACTTGAAATTTTTAAAAATCATATAATCAAGTGGCAGTTTTTCACCGATGGTCTTGAATTATTGCTTATTCTACTATAATTTTCCGGTGTCTATTCACAGACATCTACATCTGAAATGTTCGGCGCAATATAGCTGGCTGTCTTTCTTTCCCCTCTTCCTCTTTCTCCTTTTGGTGTTCACATTAATTCTGATTTTGCATATTGAAAACCGTTCGCGTTCTTCACCCAGTGAGTATGCCTTCCTCATTTTTCATAAAACTATGTCTTTTTATCATTACAACCATGGTTCAAATATCTTAGAAGTTCTCAAACATCAGTTGTAAAAACAGCTAATGTCTTTGGGATTTTCGTAGCTCACCCAAGTTTTGCCCGCATATAATGCTGATTGTATTGTATAGGTGGACTTTGACGACATTGTCCTATCTGTTCGTTAATCATATTGTTAAATACGCTTGATATATTCTAGGGGTCTAATAGAGAGCGTCACTGAGCTGACAATGGTATATTCACACTTTTGCTATAAGCGAGAAGTTTTTCATCTGCATTAGACTGCAGTGAAATTGCCTTTAGAAGTTAGAATATGTCAGAAACATATTTGAACTAACCTAAACTTTGATATAATCTCTTAAAAATGCTACCGTTAAACATGGCTGGCACATAATGGACTTGAGGTGGATGAACAAAGACACAGATTTTTTTTATCAGCTGTTGCGTCAAGTACTAAAATCAACTGCATTAATAGCCACAAGAAAGACATTTTGTACAACGAGACTCAGTTTCCATAAATGTGGTGAATAAGTATCAAATTTTCTCGTAAAAGTTCCTCCTATAATATGGAATAATTTTCCAAGAGTGAATTACTATCTCATCCAAAATAGAAACTTGGTATCTAGTTTAAAAGGTTTTATATGAACTAATGTAGGTGGTAGACGGATTAATTTGTACATCGCATAAACCTCAATTATCCTTGCTGCTAAGTGTTGCCTCCACGTCACTACCTGTAATAATTTCTAGCATTAGCACCACCACTACCTCCCCAACAACCATAACAATAACCACCACTGAAGACCATTATTCTCATCAACAATAATGTCACCAGCACCACCATTCTATGTCTCACCAGTATCACCACCACCAACCAAATGTCATCATATCAATCACGGACTGTACCAACCAAAAAGATCGTGTGTAGGTAGAATCGAATTTCAGAAGCTTTATGAAACAAGCTCAGCAGACATATGTCCTATCCCAATATTCATGAACTTCTAAGTTGTAGGCCTTGTTTACTTATTCCACTTACATCATTCACGTTACACTGTTAATTTCATGTTAACACGCGACTGATGACAAATTCTAATTGCTAGTGACATGTTACCTCTAAAGGGATCTTGTTACCATACATTTTCATCCCACCTTGTCCTACCCCGTTTCTTGATTCTCTCACATTTCTACGTAACTACATAGCCATAGAAAACTGTCAACCTCCAAAATTACCTCTCACTCTCTCATAAATCTTCTCCTTCTGCTAATTTCACAGTTTATCATTTTCTATAAAGTGTTTCCATTTCTCTTCATCCACATGGATTCTATTTTAACTGTATTTCTAACTGTCTATCTCTATACGGTTATGATGACATTGGTAATAGTGATGGTGTTGATGGTGGCAATGATGATGATTGGGGCGGGGTTATTGGTGGTGATGACAATAGTTGCTCTCTGGAAGTGATGGTATTTATGGTGGTGATGAGGGTTGTTTAGTGGGAGGTGGGTGACAATGATAATGAGCTGAAAGCATTAAAGGTGACAGTAGTGCAGATGGTGATGGTTTGTGGCTATGGTTGCAGCGCTATTTGTGGTGACTCTTATGTAAAAGGTGATAATGACCTCTACTGGAGTCAGTTCTTCTGAGGATGAAGTCGTTATAAATGTATGATGGTACTTGGGTTGAAATAGTAATGTTGCTGAAGGAGGAGGTGTTGTTGTGGTGATGTGACGATAATGCTTTTGAAAGTGATGAGTTTTGTTAGCTGTTGTGAATATGAATATAGTGGTCTCAAAAATATGATACTACTGTGTTATAATAGTAATGTTGTTAAAGATGATAACAATGGTGGTGTTGTGAGTTTAATGCAGTTGTAGGTAGTAAGACTAGTAGAATCAGAAGTCTTTCCACCCTTTGGATGAAATTTATGTATATCGGCCGTAGAGTTGATATATATGTTTGATGTTATCTGTGTGTGTGTGTGTGTGTGTGTGTGTATGTGTGTGTGTGTGAGAGAGTATGTGTGTGTGTGTGTGTGTGTGTGTGTGTATGTGTGTTTCTGTCTGTGTAAGTACATATGTTTGTGTTCATTGCTATGTTTTCAAATATGATGGTATATGTATATGTGTATGTATGTTTGTAATTTGATATCTATGTCTAGTACTTTTGAGTCTGTTTATACGCTTTGTATATTGGCAGATGTTTCTTTATTTTCTTGTCTCTACTCATATCCGTCTGTCTGCGCTTTTGAAGGTGTGTACAAATTAACGATGAAGATGTTGATTTATATAGTTGTTTGTATGTTTTAACCTGTGTATAATCTATCTATCTATCTATCTATCTATCTATCTATCTATCTATCTATCTATCTATCTATCTATCTATCTATCTATCTATCTATCTGTCTATCTATCTATCTATCTATCTATCTATCTATCTATCTATCTATCTATCTATCTATCTATCTATCTATCTATCTATCTATCTATCTATCTATCTGTCTATCTATCTATCTATCTATCTATCTATCTATCTATCTATCTATCTATCTATCTATCTATCTATCTATCTGTCTTTCTGTATGCCTGCCCGCTTCTCTGCCTGTCCTTCTGCCTGCCTCTGTCTATCTATGTGTGCGTCATTCTCTCAGCTTATATCTGTTTGTGTGTGTTTCACTGATGGTTCGGACACGACTGTCAATCATATAAACCCCGGAAGAGTCCTTCCCTGCTTACTATGCGTGTGGATGTCAAAATCAGTAGAGCGGTAGACGACGAATCACTTTTTTACTATTTGGCCCTGATCCACGTTGTCTTTCATCACTCTCAAAGTAACAAATTACGAACTTACTGATACGTTAAGTATTGTAGTCGAGAGAAGCAAACGTAAATTAGAAAACGTTGTCACAGCATGGCCTCAGCGACTGTTACTAGCAACCAAGAATACAAATTTTACGAGGCCGGAAATACTGATTCATATTCTCTAAATATTTCTTTTGAATGGTACTGTATAAGCGGTAGGATGTCGAACAAAAACCCTGTATAATTGCAGAATGTCACATTCTGAGTTCAAATGTTGACAAGGACAGCATTACCTTTATTTTATACAGCATCAGTTAAGAAGAGGGTTCAATAAAATCACCTGTTCTATAAAATCGTCTTTCCCCTACTTCCTATTTCTGACCTTCTGCTTATATCAGCAGTCAATATCCTTTGATCGTTCATAAATTGTTTAATCTAATGTAATCTGAAGTGAACCATTAGAGTGTCTGATTGAACAATTAGTGTTTTGCGACGACAAAACACAACATATGACTCTCGACAAAAAGTTGTCACATATATTTGGTGTATAAACAGAATAATGGACAACAATTAAAGGATTAGTTCCGTTGTCAATACCTGTGCAAGTATAAAGGCGTCGAACTGGGAGAATCATGACTGCGCCAGGCAAAATGCTTTCAAATTCTGATGAGGTTGACTTTAACTTTCATCCTTGTGGGTTCGATAAATTAAGTACTAGTTAAGCACTGGGGTCAGTGTAATTGACTTGACCACTCCCCCGAATTTGCTGCCCGTTTGCCAAAATTTGAAACCAATATCTGTACACCTATAAGGAGGCGAGCTTGCAGAACCGTTGGTACGCCGGCCGTAGTGCTTAGTGTTATTTCATCCGTTTTTACGTTCAGCGTTCAAATTCCGCCGGGGTCGACTTTCATTCTTTCGGGGTTGACAAAATAAGTACCATATGAACACTGTCGTCAATGTAATCGATTTGACCCGTCCCCCGAAATTGCTGGTCTTGTGCCAAAATTTGAAATCATTATGTGTGCAAGTATACGCTTATCGTTATAAGTAGAAGCATACGTGCCTTTTTAGCAAGTTCGCAAATACTCTATCATAGCTTTGGTTATAGATGAAACCCTCTTTCAACACTTTTATTCATCTGGACATCTTTTACATTACATCAAATCTCGCATTAGTTATATAGTTTTAAATTAACATTATAGAATATCATCGAGAAAGTTGCTTGGGCATTGTGGATGCTTTGAAGCATGTAGCTCAGCAATCAACTCCACTTACTTTAAAAATACATCAACAAAGGGTCTTAAAGTAGTTTATCAGCCTGTTAGGAACAACATCAAAATCACACTCAAACCGCGTTCTAAAAAATGACTTTCTAAAATTAGAGAACCTTTTTGGAAATGCAGTTCTGAAAGTGCAAAAGAGAGGATTGCCATGAATAGCAAGTCTTTTATCCTTTCTTTCATAATGTGTGCTCGATTATGTTTATCTTGGAATCACGCCTGAACGTCTCTCATCATATTATTCTATCTTTTATCTTTTCCTTGTTTCAGACATTAGACTGCGGTCACCACCTTCAAGAATTTTTATCCGAATGAATCGACCCTATTACTTTGTTTCTTAAGCCTGATACTGATTAAATCAGTTATTTTTCTTTGAACCGCTATGTAACAGGGACGTAAACACACCAACATGGGTTAAAAACGGTGGTGGTGGAAGGCAAAGACAGACACGAATACACACAAACAAACAAACACGCACACTCAAACACACAAACATACACGCCCCCCCACACACATACATACTACAGGCTTCTTTCACGTGCAAGGTTTTGGTCGGTCCGAGGCTATAGTAGAATAGACTTGCTCATGATGCCACGCAATGGAATTAAACCCGAAACCATGTGGTTAGGAAGCAAGTTTAATTACAATACAGCCGCGCTTGTTTGAAGATTAGAGCAGATTTGGGCGAAACGACCTCAAAAATGAAGACTTTATCTTTTACTCTCCTTATCCAGACACAACTCAAGATCTACCAGAAATATTATGCTGCTATTCCAATTCCCTGGGCCGCTTTAAAAGCTGAAAGCTTCACATAACAACAATTAGCTGCAACAATACGATTTTAAATGCGACTGCCTTTAGCAAGAATATGAACATGTCAACTCCTACCAAGTTGCCTAGAGTGATGACAGCGCCTCCTTAGAAAACCTATTTCCAACAAATCAAATTTTAGAAACAAGTTTAAAGTGTCTTGCCAAATCATTTATATGTCTACTTGATGTCTCAACAGATCCAAACACACATTTGCACGCACGCACACACACAAAACACCCATACCCACATACAGATACGTACATACTTAAAAGGCATACACACATGTTCGCAACACGTGTACTGTTGTAACACCCCTGTTGCAATCGACTATAAGTTTATATTACATGCATATAATTACCCCGACTTTAAGGAGAGGAGTCATACAGTAATTCGTGATTTAGATATGTAAAGCGGTATTTACTATCTTTCTTACTTCCATCCTTCCATCATCAACATCATCATCTCTCTTTCTCTCTATCTCTCTCTCTCTATCTCTATCTATCTATCTATCTATTTGTCTGTCTGTATTTCTGTCTGCCTGTCTGTCTATCTACTTTTCTGCCTATCTGTTTGTCAACCAAACTCTCTCTCTCTCTCTCTCTCTCTCTCTCTCTCTCTCTCTCTATATATATATATATATATATAAATTCAAAAAGGGATAAAACTCTTTTACAAGAATTTTATCAAGAAGCCAGTGTGTAAAAAGATTCATAAGGGAAATTTCTATTCCCAAGAATATAATTATTCGATATATGAGTGTGTGTATATATA
>NC_068993.1:22605725-22606238 GCF_001194135.2 Octopus bimaculoides
CACACACACACATTACTACATTCATAATATATACACACAATGCTTGATTCATAATATATACCCACTCACACATATGAATCCACACGCACGCATACACAGACACGCCTACACGGATATCACTGGAAGGGAAGTAATATGAGTATGCATAGTGACGGACAAATCATTTTACGTACGTTACAGTCAATATTTCAATAAAATCTTGAAACCATTTCATGATTAAATTAGTTTGGAAAGTATTTAACGTATTCTAAATAAAACGTCCACTTTACTTAGAGAAGCGAGATACCTGCTTGTATAAATGTTTATAAAATTGCTAAGGAAAGAGGAAAAAAAGTTAACGGAATAACAAAATATACTAAAAGTGTGTTTTTAATCTATGCTTGATTTACACAAAAGTGCCCAACGTACGTATTCATATACGTACATACATATGTGTATGTATGTGTGCATATACATATATGATACTATATGTATATACATTAGTCCGTGTGCGCATATATAAATATATATATA
>NC_068993.1:22606625-22607726 GCF_001194135.2 Octopus bimaculoides
ATATATAAATAAATATGTATACATATACGTATATACATGTATATATATACACATATATATATATATATATATATGCATATACACACACACAGACACATTTATAATATATCTATATATGTGTGTATGCGTGTTAATGCATTTTTGTATATATATATATATATATATATATATATATATACTATATTTTTAGGTATGTATGTGTAGCTATGTATATCTGTGAGTGAGATCCGTATGAATACGTCTGCTACATGTATATATGAGTATGTATGTAGGAACAGAAAGAGTTTAGTTCCACTTCAAACAGACGTTCCAGTTTCCTGGAGACGAGAAATCTGCAGTAAACACTCATGACTACAATTTCACAACGGATAGATTTTTATGTCAGTCATTCACAACAACAACAACAACAACAACAACAACAACAAGAAAAAACAGTATTTCTACAACATTGGTAAGAGTACCAATCACAACAACAACTACACTACCATCAATCAAAGCAACCCATTACGAAAACAACAGCAATAACAACAATAAGCAATCAATTAATAAGCCATAATAAAACTTTAAACGATAGGAAAGAATCTGTTATTAAGTATTTCTATTCCTTTGAATGGAAGATTTCCAAGAAATTGCTTTTAAAATTTCTCTCATAATTTTCTTAGAATTTTTACTTTGAAAACTTTGCGGATCTTTTCGTCTTTGGCCGCTCTACTTCACAAACGATTGACCATTGCCTGGCAATTTTACTGTTCTGTGCTGTATTGACCGAGGCAATTTAGTCTTGAATTAAAGTCAATACAATATCCCGGCATGTTAGCAAACTATCATTTACAATGTTTGTTTAGAGACATGTCATATTTAATTAAAGCAATAGAAATCTAATTTTCACAAATGAGGATGAAAAAAAAAACTGTAATATAAATAACTTAATCATTTTCATAGACGTATGAGAAACGAAAATTTAACGAAGGAATGAAAACTGATATGAGGAACATTTATTAAAGTAACAAAGGGATTTTTCTGACGTACATATTAATCTTGTTTAACTTTAAATATTTGAATTGTTATGCCTGGCTAAAATAATTGAAATGTCTCACAAGA
>NC_068993.1:22607953-22609696 GCF_001194135.2 Octopus bimaculoides
ATATGAGGAACATTTATTAAAGTAACAAAGGGATTTTTCTGACGTACATATTAATCTTGTTTAACTTTAAATATTTGAATTGTTATGCCTGGCTAAAATAATTGAAATGTCTCACAAGAAAATAGTGAATAGTTCAGTACAATTTTCTTCCAAGCTCAATAAAATATGCCTCTTTTCCCGGGTAAGCCTGTTTGCAAACAACTTTGCAAAGTGTCATAATGATCATAAATCGTAGATTGATTCTAATATTTGCAGTGTTAAAATATTCACAATCTTTCATACCAATTTATAGACGTTAGACGGGTGCAGCAAGATGCAAAAGTTGTTAAAGCGTCGGACTAAGTGCTTTGCGGAATTACTTTCGGCTTTACGTTATGCGTTCAAATGCCCCGGTGGTCGACTTTACCGTTCGTCCTTTCACGGTTGATCAAAGAAGTAACAGCTGAGCACTGGGGTCAATGTAATCGACTGGCGCCCCACCCCACGACAATTTCAGGCCTTGTGCCTATAGGGAATATAATTTATCGACGGGAGATATTTGTAGTGGTCTTTAGAAGGGATATAATGCTGTCAGCCTTTATAATTTCGCTGGCAGATTAAGAACAAAAACAATTTAATCTGATGTTTGAATAATTACTGAACTCAGTTTCAATTAATTGGTCTCTTCCAGAGAGGTAATATATACAAGTGGTAACGAATTTTAAATGACTGGAAGATAAGAAGACAGCTGTTTATATCTTGATACATTCACGTTAAACAGATAACAAGTGGATTGATTCCTGGTTTACCATCCCGACCAAAGGACAAAATCAATATTCAATTATTAATAAGTTATCATGAGATATCAAAACTTTTAATATATCCCTTCATTACGGTTGAAATTTTAATTAAATTTTGGGCTCATTAACTATTTTTGTCCCCATTGAAATATATCATAGGGTGCATATGCGTATGTATGTGAGTAAGCGTGTGTGTGTACGAACGCGCCTGTTTGTTTTAGACTCGTTATTTTAATTAAGATATGCAACGATACGTCTGCAGTGGATAAGAACTCGAAACCTAGGGGCTAGTAATATAACACGTAATGTTAATTTTTGTCTTTTATTTCTTTCAGACTGTGGCCTTGCTAGGGCACCGCTTTGAAGAATTGTATCGGACCCAGTACTTTTTTTTTTAACCTGGTACTTATTCTATCTGTCTCTTTTGCCGAACCACGAAGTTACGGAGACGTAAACGCACCATCATCGGCTGTAAAGCGTTTATGGAGGACACGACCACATACATATATAAGACGCGTTTCTTTCAGTTATCTTCTAACAAATACATTTACAAAACTTTGCACGCAGTGGGAGTGAACCACGAACCATCTGTTTGAGAAGCAAGCTTCTTACCATAGAGCCACGCCTACGCCTACGCCTATATTTACTTTTTTTATTATACGAAAGAAAGGAGATAAAAGTCAATTTTATTGCTAATTGAATTTTTATACTTAAAGTAAAACCTGACCTTTAATAGCAGGTGACCCGTTAGTTATAAGACATCACTAGCAAATTTTTAAAGTTGCTTTAATCAAGACATTGTCCTGTAACTTATAAATAAAGTTATGGAGCAGCATTGGTCAACAGAATTTGCATTATTACAGAAAGTAAACTATAGGAAATAATTAAAATGCACCAATTACTTGAATTTAGACAGTTAATGAAGGTGGAAATTAATTATTCGACTTTTAGATTCCAAATGAAT
>NC_068993.1:22609772-22620357 GCF_001194135.2 Octopus bimaculoides
TATATATATATAAGCTAGAAGAAATTGTTGACAAATCTAAAAAAAAAAATAGGGAGCTAATTTTAATAATTACGTAACTTTTTAAAAGCTCTCAATTTTACAGTAACACACACACACACACATATACATACACGCAATCACATACACACGCACACACATAGACATTCGCAGACACAGATGGCTGTGGGCGCTCACACACTGATACACAGTACTAGCGCTATAATCCCATATCACAGTCTCTCAATGTGTAATTTGATGTTGCTGGTGCTGCGATTTACATGATATAGAAGTTTAGTTCTGCTTCACTCTATTTCTAGAGGTAAAGTGTTAAGTTGACTCAAAGACCTTCAAGCAAACAATTTTGTTGTAGTTTATAGACATGCAGGGAAGAACTGATGTCAGACCCGCACGACAAATCATATTATAATTCTGTTATTGAGTGCAATTCTAGTGAAGCTTATTTGCATGATCTGGAGGTGGCGGAGGAAGTGTACGTGCCCCTAGAGACTGGTTTTTCTAGTCAACAGCTGAAAGACGAAAAAAAAAGATAAAAAAAAAGAAAAACATGGGTAGGAAGTGAATTCCAGTGAACTGATATTTTGAGAAGAAAGAACAAGCTGCACATTGAGGTTTAGAGGACACTGTAGATATTGTTGAAAGGCAGGGAGAAGACACAGCATACCTGTGGTCCAGTGGTTAAAGTGTATAAGTAAGCGCTCACAAGACAATCCTTCGATTGTTGTCCTTTCTTTTTTTACGTTAGCAAGGGTGCCTAGCGAATATATCTATAAAACAATCGTTTCTAGTTGCAATTCACTCGAATATGTTTATTGGATAAATAATGGTATAGCGATAAATTAAAAGGGAACTACAGATGTAAGAATATCGAAGTCGTTCAGAAGAAATGTTCACTATAAATGCACCAAGATTCTGTCGTCTAATGAATGACAATATCTATTGTGTCGAATGAAAGACGACTGTTATCAACTTTTGAATATGCAGCTGAATAGATACATTACTTTTCATGACATTATTCTGGTTTTGTAATTATTTTATTTCCGAGAAAGGAATTTTTCATGACTTTATGCATTCATTTTCTGAATCAAATAGAATTGATATACCATTCAATATTAAGATTTGTCATCTTGCTGATAAATGCCATCTAGTACTTGTCACGTCTTCCTTAACATTTCTGGCTTATAATTTTTTTTTTCATAGTTCAGGCTTGATAATAAGCTTTATGCATAATGTCAGCAGGCCTCCTGAGACCAGTGAGTTTTATTCGATATATTTTTAAGGTTGCCATCTGCAGAAAAGGTGAGTAATGAAAAAATATTGAAGGGTTGACGATCAAAGAAAGAATGATTGCACGAATTAGTAAGAAGAAAAACCGAGAATGCCAGAACGTGAAGAGATGGGTTAGTATTGGTAGAGTAAGTAGTTAACTAGGTGGTTTAGGTGAGCAGAAAGTTTTATATTAGCTATGGAATAAACAGAGATAAAGCAGCAAGTTCGTCGAAAGGCAGTTTCTATCATCCACTCAGATGGTCATATTTTAGATGAGGTCTAGGATGTTTCTCTGTCAGCAAACAGCATTGTCTCAAATGTGAATACACTACACTATTCAGGCGAGTAATTAGCTTTGCAGATGTTTCGTAACTATTCAGAGCTGAAGATTTGTCTGGTCTTGAAGAGAGACACATTAGTGTTCGGTATATAGTGCTTTGCTATGTTATGTAAATCACTATGAAAGAGCAGACATCAGTGATCAACATCTGTAGCGATTTTGAGGACTTTTAGTAGCGCTTTGCCCATTATTAGAAAGAGCAAGGAAAATGATCACTTTCAGGTGTCATATCTTGATCTCTTGGTTGGAACAAAGTTATACACTTGGTGGGATTGGTAAATTAAACTTTGTGTAACAATACTAACGAGTGCGTATGTATGTGTGTGTGTATGCGCGTGTAATGCATTGTACGCAGTGTACAAAACTTTGAAAATGGAATTAGTGGGATGTGAATAGATATTACGATGTACAATCGAAGGATATGTCATTATTGTTTATTATGCAAACATTTACAAATCATCTCACGTTCAATCACTAGCAGTTCAAGAAATGCTGATATATTTAGCAATGCGTAGGAAATGCATGTCCTGTGAGTGACAAGGATGCTGATTAGATGGGACAATTTAGAGGAAAACATCATTGTAGTAGTAGTGAACTGCAACCGGCTCGTTGTTGCTGTGTGCTGTTATATCTGTGATGATGGTAGAGGCTGTAATCCTCCACCATTATCAACTAGGTTAGTTCAACATCACATGACCATATCAGCATACCATCTCGCTCTCCAACTCACTACATCTGATCCTCTCAGGTCATGTGTGCTCTTTAATTGATGTACACTAACATTCCACACATAATGAAGCATGCTAAACTTTCTTTCGAGGAACAGCGCATCTTACACAATCACTGCTCGTCCTTTGCTACTATGCAGTATTGTACTTTGTACTTTGTACAAATGTATCATACGATGTAACTTTCCCTTGAAGAAAGACTCCATTAATTTTCAGTAGAGGTAATATCTCCTTGAGGTTTTCCATTCAATTTTACTTCATTTACTATACTTTTAAGCACCTTCTGTTCACTGTTAATTTAGATATATAGGTAACTTAAATTATCTACTACTTATAAAAAGCCTTTTGAGCGTTTGATTTATTTACTAGGGTTCTGATTCCTCACTGTTCTTACACATCTGTCACATACATAGCCTTATTCACTGTCAGCCTACAATTGACACCAATACACCCATAGTTAACATTAGAACCGCCCTATAAAGTTCCTATGTATTCCTTTTCTGCACATCTTATTTTCAGTCATTTCCCCGGTAGAAGCAAGGGCCCTGTCTTGTCTCCTGAGAGTTTTGGTTTTATCAAATTCACTCTGAGGTTTCTTTCTTCTATATCACTTTTCCGATGCTCATTTAAATTACTCATTCATCAGAGGAAGCTTGCTTCTTTTCTCTTTGGTTTTTGCTCATCCACTACAATCAATGTCCAGTTTCAATATTAAGAAAATTTGCAATACCAACACAAGCAATGCTCAATCTCCCCTACGCTTTAAAAGAGACTATTTTTGTTGCCATTAGATATAATTGTTCCCCGAACTTTTACGACTCTCTTCTTATTTTAGCTACTGCACTTTCAGAACACCTTCTTTCAAGCAATCAGCTGTATATTTGCTACATGCAAAGTACATTTTTAGCCTCTGTAATCTCATTGCATCTCATTTGTTTCTATAACTGACATTGGGTACAGAATATGGCTTCGTGCCTACTTCTCATCTATGTAAGCATGACCATTTCACAAATGCCAGCATAATCTTGTCTTTTGTTTCCAAGTAACAAAAACTTTTGTCTTTGTTAGGTTTATTTAAGACCCCTTGATTTTAGGTTTTGATTCCACATATCTGAAATGATTTCCTTGACAGATTCAGCTTTGATAATTAAGCCACCAGCATACAGAAGAAACAACTGGTCTTAACCTCTCCTGAAAATGACATGTGATTATGCCGTTATGCTGATGGATGACAATATGGTATTGTATACCTAACAGACAATGTAAATCGCCTAAGAAGGCAATGTACATTTATTGTGAGGTATCAGTGTTACAAGTGGGTGACAACCTCTTTTGTTGAGAAATTTCAAGCAGAGTACAAACAATTAAATGGCAGAACTAAGTCATTAGTTCACTATTTTGTGATTTTCTGTATTTGTACTGGAAATATTATCTGCTGAAATAATGTCTACACAAAGATTTTCCTGTCATATTTTTGTAATTACTCATAATATATACAAGAGAGGGCAATCAAAGTTAAATTATAAGAACTATATTTTACCTATCTAACACACGGATCAGATTTCAAAATGACCACCACTTGCTTTGCTCATAGCCTGTGAACGTATGGTTACTGAACTGTAACAGTCTTGCACCACTGTTTCGTCAATTTTACTCCATGTAAGTAAGGAGGGCTTCTTTCAGATCCACCACACTTGGGTATGAGACAGCTGAGACATCAGTCTCTAAGACAGACCAATCGGAAAACTCCATAGGCTAGATGTCTGTCTGGGCGTGAGGGACACCACAAGTTCTTGTCTGCAAAACAGGAAAAATGCTCTCTGCAGCATTTTTTTCGTAAAATCCGAGGTGTGGGCCGGGGTACTGTCCTGAGTGAAGATATACCTGTTTCTAAATGTTTCATTTAACCAAGGTACTACTTTCTCTTCCAACATTTTGATGTAAACTGTGCTATTCCCATTAACACCCTCGTAAATAAAGATGAAAGGAGACTTGATCCATACGATGCTACAGCATCCCACACCATAACCCCAGCTCATTTTTGACGACGAAAATGGGTTTGGCTCTTTTCCGGCAAATCTTACGGATCACTATCATCCAGTCAGTTGTTCTGTTTGTTCGTAACAACCTCCAAAGTGAAGATCTCGTCAATCTAAATGAAGATTTTGTGGGGCCCTTCCTCTCCGCTAACATAACTTCCCTATTTCGAGCCGTTTCTTCTTTGAAACTGCTGAAATTACTTGTCCGGCTCGATTCCTTTTTGTATGCCTTTAGCCTAAAATCATCTTTAGCAATCCTGTGCATTGAAGAATTTGAAATATTAAGCACTCTTCCTATAATTTCGCATGCTTCGACGCTGATTCCAGTGAGCTCTTTTTCTCACAGTATCAATCACAAGTTTGATGCGAACAGTTCTTTTACTCCCTAGAATTTGCTTCTTTGATGTGATGCCAGATTAACTGTAACGTTTCCAGACAATTATACACCCTCTTACAATACAGATTGAGTTGTTTTGCAACATCTTTCTTAGATTCTCCTGCTGATTTTAATGCAACAATTTTATCACGTTTAACTGACAAAATTATTATAGGCACAAAAAGCTATAAACACTTAAAGCTTATCACTTATTCACTTGGCACAATCAAAAATATAACTGCTTTATCCAATAATTTTCAAGAAAATTTAATTGATGCGTGACGTTGCAGTCATCTTTGTCAGATGTATCCACAATGAATAGAAATCGTATCCATCTAGCAATGAACAAGAGATACGTTGTCTTGGTATTCATTGGAAATCTACAATAAGAGAAACCACAAGAGGTCGAGAAACGTCATTAGATTCTATCTGCAAATTTTCTCGATGTTAATGCTGTTGTATAATGATACCGTTGTTTTGCTCCTGGTCGACTCTAACTTTGAAAACAAAACATATTCCAAACGTAACACCGTATTTAGAGGTACTAAGAATTAGATTAAGATGTGATTTAAGTGAGACATGTCTGTTATATTTAGCAGATCGAATAATCATGCAAAACCTACCATCTTGGCTCGAAATAAGCGAAGCCTAAAAAATAGAAATTTAATTGATAATATCTCTCTTCTTTAATGCATCTGAATTATTTTGCGCTACTTCCATGCTTTCGGAAGCTTCTTATTCTTAAGTAACCTTTGAAATATCATCTGGATTAGTTTTGGAAAAGTTCTTCGAACATGTGTTTAGGAAACCTGAGTTGATGTCGACATAAAGAAAATAAAACAAATGGATATAACTATTTCATGTATATCATGTATTTATTTTCATTTTATTTACCTTTACACTGACCTTTAACTTTTAGTTATGTGTTATTTTATTTTTTTTTATATTCATTACTTACGAAATCTTGTTACTTTCTCACACCAGTGTGGTTTACGTCACAGGGGGAAAATTGATTTTTATACAGAAACGCAGATACACACATACGCACATATGGACACACATATATGAATACATTATATATATATATATATATATATATATATATATACTTATATATATGTATATATATACTGTACGTATCTACACAAAAAATGCATAGATATAGCACTGCACACGCACAGACACATGTGTATATAGTGTATGTACAGTATATATTTATATGTATGTACTTTCACATATATATGCGTTTACTCATAAAAATATATTCATCTATTTGTATATCTATCTATCTTCGTCTGACTCAAGGCATACAAACAAAAACATGTATATTTGGAGAGTACATTTACAAGAGTGTTTGTTCATATTGATTATTATTAATATTGATTAGTATTAATTCTAACAGTACCGAAGCTGAAAGCGATACAACTAGAGCGTGATTACAGAGATGCGTACAGCTCAAGGGGGTTATGACACTAAAATTGTTTTAGATGTAGGCTAGAAATATCGTCTGACATGTAGTTAAATTATAGAAACACATAAAAATATCTATAGATATTTACACAAACACACTCGCTCATACCATACACATGTATAACTACACACACACACATGCAGATACAAGACAGACATACATATTTGTATACATATACACGTGTTCTATTGAAACTGTGCTCCAACAAATAATTTCGATTTTATAAGTCAACTTAGTTTCAGAAATATTGCTCACACTTAATTTTGATATTAAGCATTCTTTACTCTAAGTGATCATTTCATGTTTTTCTGTTCAACTTCGTATCCAGATCGTATCAACTTCGTATCAACTTCGTATCAACATTGTATCCTAATCGGGAACGTGAGATTCGAAAAACTAAATGTGAAGTGCCGCTGCAATATCGATAAACATTTGTCGCCCCTTGAATACTGCTTTGAAGTGGTGGATGTGTCTATGTATATTACACACACACGCGCGCGCACTTTGGGTTCAACTGTCGCTGAGGTCAACTATACATTTCGTGTTTTCCGGATCGTTAAAATAGCGTACAAGCCAAGTATTGCGGTTAAAATAATAAACTAATCTCCACCTAAAAATTTTCAGGCCGTGTGCCAAAGTTTGAAGCGATTAGCAGGCAGAATTGTTAGCATTTCATCCGTCTTTATCTTCTGAGCTCAAATTTCGATGAAATCAACATTGCCTTTCATCCTTTCGGGATCGATGAGATAAGTACTATCAGAACACTGGGATCGATGTAATGAGCTAGCCCCACCCCCCTTCAAAATTCTGGCATTATCACGTACGTACAACAAATTAAACTGTTGGAAGAGAAAAACATCGGGCTACAAGTAACCTTAGATGACAAGAACCGTCCTAAGTAATCTAGCTGTCCATAATAACATCATCATCATCATCATCATCATCATCATCATCATCATCATCATCATCATCATCATCATCATCACCATCATCATTGTTATTATTAGGCGAGAGAGCAGTGCATGCCATCGAAGTGACACTGGGATAACGTATACGAAGCCCAGTATACCCATCATAACTTCCCGTCTGATAAGGTTACACCAGGTACATACGTCGCAACCATATATGTGCGACACATTGATCTCATTTTCGGATAAGTAGCGCATGACCTTGCAGGTGGAGCCAAGTTAGAATTTTCTTCGTGTTTAATAGCCCATCCTACTCAAAAGGTCTCTGAATAAGGTTTGTTTAAGGATGTTGAACGAAACATCCATGTTTCCAGAGGTGAATTATTCAGGCCCCAAAGAATTTCTCTCAACACATGGTTATGATTCTTTCCACAATTTCTGCTCGTGATCAGAGTTGTACATATTATCAGCCACCAAGGGACATGCTCAGCTGGTTATGGTCAAACAACTGACAAACAAATCTGTGGTATAGCAGAATATTTTCTGTAGATCAACACGATTTTTTGCACTTCCTGTAGGGATGGTAAGGCCTATCATCCCTACAGGATGTGCAAAAAATCGTGTTAACTGGAACGACTCATGGACTGAGAAGAGCATTGTCGCTATGAAAACAACATCTATTCATGAATTTATTTATTTATAAATTTTTTTACATACATATTTACCTGTGATTTTGTGTGTGTAAACTGGGAATGCGTACAATGAGCTTCTCTGCCCTAGGTGTACGGTAAACACTCGGCGAGAAATGGAAGAAAATTTGAAGAAACCAGAAAAAACATAATAATAATAATAATAGAAATAATAATACCCTGATGCAGTATCAGGCACTGGCTTTCATGGTTTCTTATCTAAACTGATTAGAAGTGTTATCATGCGCATGTTTTGCCTTGGTATAAATGTTGGTCTACAGCAAATAGGCTTCAGAACCTTCTTTTTTATCATTCCTAGAGATCTTACAATTACTGGTACGGTAGTCGCCTTGAGATGCCACATATTTTCAATTTGTATTAGCAAGTCTTTATATTTACTGATCTTGTCAAATTCTTTCGCCGCTATATTGTGATTGTAAGGAATACCCATGTCAATTAATAAACACATCTTTTTTGTCTAATCTTTTATAGTAATATCCGGTTTATTAGCTTTTATAGTTTTGTCGGTATGTACGGGTAAGTCCCAGAGAATCGACACATTTTCTCCAATCACAACTTTAGGATGGTGTTTATACCATTTGCAAGCGGTTTTGACTTTATAATGACGACATATTGTCCAGTGTAAATACTGGCCGACTCTGTCATGTCTTGCTTTATATTCTACAGATGCTAAGACTCTACACCCTGAAATTAGGTGGTCTATAGTTTCAATCTCATCGTTACAGAATCGGCATTTTGGGTCAGCTCCATTTTTTATTACATTGGCTTGGTAGTTCCGGGTTAATAAGCTTTGGTCTTGAGCAGCTAATATGAAACCTTCACTCTCTGCTTTTAGCCCTGAGCTTCGTAACTATTGATGCATGTGTTTCTGGTCGACATCATCTTGTTGGCGACGGGCCACATACTTGCCCATGCAGAGGTTTCTGTTCCCATCTGCTAGCTAATTTTTCATGTGCTTTTGTCTTTGCGATTAATTTTATTTTCTTTGCAGCAGCAGTTGGCACATTTCCTTCAGCCTGATCAATCTGGTAGGTATCTAAGAGATCAATAGCGAATTTTTTGCTCTCTTTCAGAATAGAGTGAAGTTTTTTCGGTCTTTCATGTTTTTCAACAAGTTTTAGCATCCAATCGTTGGATGTTTCAAGGTATTTGGCCATTCCGATTGTCATGGTTTTGCACGTAATTTCAAGCTGGATCAAGCCTCTACCTCCCTGAGCGCTGGGAAGGTAAAGGCGATCCACGTCTGCCTTTGGATGGTGCAGTAGCTTGTGACATTTTATGGCAATTTTCTTTATTTCACTGGTTTTCCAGTTAAGCACATCGAAGCTTATTATTATTATTATTATTATTATTATTATTATTATTATTATTATTATTATTATTATTATAATTGTTGCTGTAAGTATTGATATCTATTTCACTGACATGATCTTAAGTTAAGCTATCATGTACCACTAACCTGAAACTGATAATATCGTAGACACCCACTTTCGAAAACAGAAGGTATGTGCTCATGAGAAACAGGAAGAGACGCATCTGACTTGTGCATTATAGCGTAAAACCAATAATTTATAAACCAATGTGACATATAAAGGATAGAAAAGGACATACATATGCAGGGCAGAAAAAGGTTATGTTCCAGAACTACATGTATACAGTTGGACACATGACCCAAAGAAATTAAGCATAATAATCATAATCTGGCAATTAAGTGAAAGGGCATCCAATAAATATATTAAATGGAAGATTATTGAGTCATCAAAGCCTTACAAGCATGGAAGTAAAAGACATTGTCTTTGCATTGCAGACAAACAGCTTAGTTCTAAAAAATCCAGAAAGTAATGACCTTTAGGTTTTTAATACTTTGTCAGAATCAGAATTTTTAGGGAGGTGAAAATATTTTATGACGCACTAAGCCGCACCAAATTTACCAGATGAATTTCACTAAACTTTTCTTTTTTTCTTTCTTTACCGTCCTCTGCTATAATTGATATTTGCATTGTTCACAGTTTTTGTTCTTAATTTTTGATATTTCTTTTCGCTATTTCTGATCTACTTTTGTTTAGTTTTTGCAATAATTCTTGAATTTTCATTGTACTATCTAGGAACGAGGACTTTCTACCATCTAAAAATTATTGCATTCTGACAGAATCGAAAATGTTGTTTTTAATCAAATTTTTCTTTGAAAATGTACGACAAAGCACACTTTGGTTTTCTATATGGTTAGTGATAGGGATCTTGAAGTGATAGTGAACATGAAGTAACCTCGGGGGGAAATTTGAAATTGTATCACTATATACGCACATCAAATTGTGTACACACGCTCTAGTGCATATATATTGGTAGATGCATGCTTTAAGTGTGAATGTGTCTTGTTTAAAAGACATACCAACTAAGCATTCTCTCTTCAATGTGGGGAGGTTTACATGAGGGCTACTGCGATGGCAAATAGTTTCGTTGGTCAAATCATTTGTAAAATGGTCTAAGTAGGACATGCCTAAAACGTTAGAGCCAGGCCTTATTTCCAGTGTCTTTATACACAGACACACACCCATGTACAAACATCCACCCACACACATACATACAAATTTGTATATATATATTGCTGCCCCACGTGCATTTTCGACTTTCTGTATCCCAATTTTAACCCAATATTTATTCGATATTGTTCATAGCTTTATCTACTCCCACATTCAACATTTTCCAAAAGAGTGTATATGTATATA
>NC_068993.1:22621064-22621945 GCF_001194135.2 Octopus bimaculoides
ATAAGCATACGTATATTTTCACCAAGCCATATTTCAAGTTTACGTAATGTATCTACTTACTGGATCATGAAATATCCATTCATATGGATTAGACAGCATTGCCAAATTTCGAGCCTGAAAAATAAAGAAGAAAAACAGAAACAAATAATATTGATAAAATGATGATGAAAGTAGCAATAGTAGTAGTAGTACCAGCAGTAGCAATAGTAGTAGTAGTAGTAGTAGTAGCAGCAGTAGTAGTAGTAGTAGTAGTAGTAGTAGTAGTAGTAGTAACAACAAGAATGATAGTAATGTTCATGATAAAAATCATAAAATATATTTAAACTAAGATCAATAAAGAGAAAAATACGTAAGAGAAAAGAAGTAAACGGCAGTTAAATTACGATAATGCATAGATAAAGAAATAAAACAATAACAAAAATAAAACAGCTAATAATCAAATAATCAAAAAGTAAACATTTACAAAAATACTCAGATTATGTCTATGGTTGTTGACGGTTTCCTTCTCATTGTCGCCATTTTTGTTCTAAATGTGAAAGAAAGTCTTTTCGAATCTATTATCAAATAGTCATTCATACTTTTATGTGTATGCATAAGCACACGATTATAATGTTCGAGTGTTATGCGTAGGCACAAACATACACTTACACGTGCATTTCCACTTATGTATACAAAATCTATTTATATGTGCATATACTGTGCGTATATATATATATATATATATATATATATATATATATATATGCGTATACATGTATATATGTATATATGTATACATATATTTGTACACACACACATACACACACACACACACATATATATATATTTACATATATATGTATACATATATATATATATATGTATATATATATATATACATA
>NC_068993.1:22622340-22624422 GCF_001194135.2 Octopus bimaculoides
GTGTGTGTGTGTGTGTGTGTGTGTGTGTGTATAAAGAATCAGGCAAAGAGTTAAATTAATGTGTAGAAAAAAAAAGCCGAAAGTATAAATAAAAAGTGAATGCGTTCTATAGAATATTCAAAAACAAGAGCTCATCCATGTAGCTAATATCTGATATTACATTTTTATTCCTAGAAATATTTTACCAATATAACTTTGAGAGAGAAACGAGAATGGAATATAAAAATATAAAAATAAGAATACGAAAACATGTATGTATGGATGGATGGATGTATGTACGCTATGCTTCTATATGTGTGTGTGTACACACATACACACACTTGCTCACACACTCACACACACACACACACACACACACACACACACAAGCATGCATCACTCAACCAAACGGAGTGAAAAAATAAAACAAGTCAGCAAGGCTATGCTATGAAAGGCAAAGAAAGCCAAAACTAAAAGAAATCTGAAAAAGATCACAAATACAACAATGCGTGGACTGTTATCCTAAATTTTAAAAAGTTTAATGGAAAGTTCTCTAAATAGCATAGAGATTGTTTCAGGGTAGATGTTTCGAGAAAATCGAAGCTGTATAAAGGAAACGAGCAAATAAATGCACACGCACACACATACCCAAGCCCACACTCATACATAACTCTTGTACACAAATGTACTCACACGTACGTACATGCATGCATGCTGAAAAGATATATTTAAAAGAAATAAAAATAAGCCAAAAGTATAAGGCAAAGTTACAATGAAAGCAAGAGAATATTAAAGTGAAAACATCATAACATCCACAAGAGAACTCTAAAATGTTTTTCTCATTTTTTTTTCTTTTGATGCTTTCTAGAATGAAACAAAAATGCAAAACATGAAGGTGGTGCAATATCTGGGAATGCTGAAATGCAATGCGTGAGAGAGGGAGACAACAAGGCGTGGCTGTGAGAGTAAGATGGGAGAGAGAAAACGGATCTAAACGGTATGGTTGAGTTGAGAGTGTGTAAAATATAAAGCGAATTCTACAGACACTGGACAAAGTGGAAGAGAAACAGAACGGGAGAGAAAAAGATGGATAAAGGGAAAGAAGAGAACAGAAAGTTTGGAACAGTAAAACGTAAAATGAAAAAGGTTAACAGAGAGAAGAAAAAAGAAAGAGAAACATAAAAAGAGGATATGAGGGGAGAGGGTATGAGTGTGGGAGCGTGACATGATACATACACACATACATACATACATACACACATACACATATATACATATCCATAAATATACATAAATTAAATGTACCTACACGTGCAGTGATGACGATTTGTTTCCTCTTTGTTTTCTTTTGGGCTTTCCTATTTATCCTGTTCCCGAAGAAGAGCTTTGCTCGAAACGTAAAACAACCACTCTTTCTTTCCTTATCTGAGCGTTGTTGCTTTTTCATGTCTTTTTCTTCGTTTTTTAATTATATATATATATCCATATGTGCGTGTGTGTGTGCATGTGTTTATAGTCGTATGTATACATACATATGTTTGTGTGTGTGTACACATGCAGATGTATGCACGTATGCATTCAGTGTTCCCTAAAAGGTTGAATCGATGGAAAATTTACCATATATGCAATGTTCCCATCCAGAACTTATCATTTGGACAGATTAATAAGTCCATATTTCTTTAATAACAATGTCACAGGAGGGACATAAAACAAAATGTTACAAGCATTATTATCCCGTATCCCATGCAATATAACATTTGCATTCCATGATTGTATAAACTTTCCGTAACAGAAAGGCAACTTCTACTTTCAGATTGAAATATCCTTCGGGAAATATTATGGAAATCATTTTGGACAGTTGTCAAGTGACGAAAATGGTCGATGTCAAACTAAAATATTTCAAAACAACATTTCTCATTCCGTTTAGAGCATGAATGCAGCTAAGTGGAAGTTCGTGGAGTTATTTACTAATCTAAACAATATTGTCAGCCTTGTGTGGTAATAAAAAGCTTATAAAATATTATGCGCGGATTGATAATCTCTCACTAATAACCCTGTTGCACACACACACACACACACACACACACACACACACACACACAC
>NC_068993.1:22624432-22630302 GCF_001194135.2 Octopus bimaculoides
CACACACACACACACACACACACACACATACACACACACACATTTATATAAGGGAAAATAGGATAGCTTTTGACAATGTGGTAAGTTTAACAAGACCTTTATATTTCATCGCAAAGGACCATCCTCAGAAGAAAAGCAGTCTAGGAAAGTTCCGTTAACCCATTCAAATCCCTCACCATTATGTCAGCAGGAGCAGTCACTCCCCAAATATCGGTGCAATTGACTCCCCAAGCGTTGGTGTAAACAAACTTCCAACTGTTGTTGCAGGCAATTCACTATCCATCGGATGATGTGAGGGTGTTATATTAACGGCAGTAGCAGTCATTCGCCAATTTTTGCCAGCTAATCACGGCCATCACAGAATCTCTAAACCAAGATGAGCGAGAGCTCCTCCGCCTGGGGTTCACATTAATCCTAACACAGAAGCTCAATGACAAGTTGAAGCTTGACATCGAGGCCAACTTCCACAGGGCAATATAGAGGCTCAAATGGGCCTCCGGCCACAAGGCTTCGAAAGACTCTACTACTGAGGGCACTGACCGTTCCTTTCTACAAAACCCTCCCGTCTACCAACCCCGCACCATGGTCCACCAACCACCACCAACCACCTATTGGACAGCAAACTCCCTATCCAGTAATAGTCCATTTTAACAATCCTGGCCAAAAATCGCCAACGCTTAAAGACACTGATCACTATATTAAAAAACCTTAGGGCGAATAACCTGGTCTAACTCTCCCCCGACATCCGCCAGCTACCATCAGTTATAGTCACCAACACACACTTCGATTTCTTGGGCAACATGTATAAACAGTGTCCAGGACTGCCTATGAGGTCCAACTTCTCAAGCCTGTTCGCTAATGCTTAGACCGGCTGGAGCGTAGGGCACTCAGTACCTGTCACTCATATATCTTTTTCATCAGGTATGAGGGCAATATTCTCATGCTCACCCCATCCAAGGAAATCTCCACTATACTAGAGAATTTCAGAAAGATGGACCAACCTATTAGCTTTACACTTGAACACCCAGACAGTGATGGTTCCTTCATCTTGCTTGACTTTCGGTTAAGCATCATGGGCGAAGTAAAGATTGACAAGTGTCCTACAGAAAATCAGCTTGCCGAGACCTCCTCGTCCATTATTAATCCCCCCCCCACTATCAAGGCCAAGATGAAGGCCAAGATGAACTACGTACGTAAAGATATCGCCCGGATAAATAAAAGATGCAGTGATACACCCGCCGGGACGCACATGTTACTCAATTCCTAGAAGTACTTGAGGCAAATGGATACCCAGAGTCCGTTACGAACACTCTACGAGAACACAGACCACTTAAACGTCGCATGAGGGATCTCTCTAAAACCTACTTCGTGAAGATCTTTCACTCAAATGAGAAGACTACCTCCACCATCTACGAGGCTATCCGCAGGGAAGAACTCGACATTATATTGGCCCATTCAGGACCGTCCCTACCTAAACGCCTATCAACGAGGTGGTCACGTGCAGTAGAACAGCCCTGTACACTTATGAACAGCCCCATTCGCAACACTAACGTATGCCTACATACCTGCGTAGTATACCAATTACGATGTTCCAAATGCACAAGCTACTATATTGGTAGCACAATACGACCACTCTACACCCAAACTAAGAAGCATCTGATTACCAACGCGTCTTCTTTCTGCAAACAGTTGACCAGATGTGGTAACAAAACCAAGGAGACAAACGCTTCCATACTAGCCTCGGAGAGGCATAGGTATACTGACAATCTACATATAAAATAGTCTTCGTTACTATGGCAACAGTCCGGATACTTATTGATCAGACTACGTATTTTATATTTCGATTTTAAATAAGCATGATTTTTATAGAAGCAGGATATCCGCATACTTATATTGTTTGTTTAAGCCAATTAGCATGGCGTAGATCATGCCTAACCTATGAAATTGAGAGAGAGTTAATTGTTTATATCAGCCTCTTTAATCAGCTAATTAACTTTGAATTTTATACCCTGATTACAATATCCTTCCAGATGTTTCTTATTTCTTTACTACCCACAAGGGGCTACACACAGAGGGGACAAACAAGGGCAGACATACCGATTAAGTTGATTATATTGATCCCAGTGCGTAACTGGTACTTATTTAATCGATCCCGAAAGGATGAAAGGCAAAGTCGACCTCGGCGGAATTTGAACTCAGAACGTAATGGCAGACGAAATACCGCTAAGCATTTCGCCCGGTGTGCTAACGTTTCTGCCAGCTCGCTGCCTTTTTTTTTCTAACGTTTCTTATTTCTTTAGTGGAAAGAAATGCATCTCGTGAACAGTACTTACGTCCAATGATCATAATTTCCTTAAGTTTCTCAAAGCTAGATCCAAGATAAAACTCAGACTTATCTTATTTAACATAGAAAGACGCGTATTTGTATATAATTTTGTCGTTATTTTACGTCTTCAAAATTATACTCCATACGCCCAGTAGACGCAAAAATAGTCCCATCGCCATAACTGCAAGTTCGATGACTTATGACAACTCTTAAAAATAATAACTATGCATTTAGCTTAGATGTCAATTCTAGCTACAACTCGTGTTAGTCCTACTACCAGTCCAGTGATCGATCTCATAATTTTTCTCGAACTCTACAGTTTCGGTATCCGTCCTTAGAAAACTAGTAAATCTACAGTTAGCTGACTCTACATGCAAACAACCTTCGGGTTTATTCGTTAGATGAATGTTTATGAAAGCTTACCTATCGCATATTTGGACAAACTTGAATGCAGAGTACTTAACATCTGTTACTCATGAGCATTCTATCCAGATATGTAGATAATGCCATCAAACTCAATTTCTTTCGTGAAGAGTCAAACAGAATAAATGGTATATCAAATGACGCCGGTGACCAAAGTAATCTTGAAAATAGAAAATGTTTAGTTTCAGATTCAAAGTCACAACGACAAGATTCACAACGCTAATTTCGTTGTGAGATACGTGATAAGAAGCATTCTACAACCATTTAAAATAATAGCATTTTTATGAAAACATAAAATGTAATGAAGCATATTCTTTTTCTAGAAATAGATGATTTTACAAAAAGCAATGCCATAGTAATCTGCTAATCCGAATAATTTTCCATGCTAGTTTTATTTGGTCGATATTAGTAGTAACATATTTAGTTTAATAGATGTGACGTAGTATGGACGTTTAGTAATTGATGTACTTCACAGAAATACTATTGCTAATAGAAATTAATCTGATCCGTGTGAATTAACTTGCGATTGTAGAAGTAATAGCTGAAGCCGTGTTTTTAAATACAATGTTGGTATTATCTTTATTCCATAATCATGCATTATACAGCAGACTTATTATTAAATCCATCTCAGAAGTAACTAGCCCATGCCTGTTATCCTGTCCTATAACATCTAGAAGTATATCATTCAATATGTTTCACTTCTTAATATGGTGGAGTATGAAATGAGGGCAATTTGGTTGCTATTTTTACGAAATCAACTGACTGTCTTCATGGGTTAGATCGAATATTGCAAAACACTGCAAGATATTTCGTTTAAAATGGGTCAGATTGGAATTGAACTCCTAATATGAAAGATAAATCTGCGTGGAATAAACCACTATTCAAATGCATAAAAAGAGATGAAACGTACAAAAACACACCAATGAAGGAAACTCTGTTCGATTAATAGAGTTGTTAGAAATAGATGTTAATGTACCTCACGCTACATTCTAACGTCTTAAAACCCAATCTAGTCCTAAATATACACAAAAAGACGTGATGGTCAATGTTGAAACTACTTTAATCGCTGGTTTAATACATTTGTGCAACACACACGCAAACACACACACGCTCACGCGCACACACATATGCATAAGATAGAAGTCAAATAAAAGAATAAATAAATCAGACAGACAGGTAACTGGATGGACATGTATAATAATAAAGCTAGTTTTAAGTACTGTAGCATTTTTCTTTGAATCTAAAACCAGTATCGATGAAGGAAATTCTTGAAGAAATCCATGAAATGTAATTGCTATTTCAAATTGTGACTTCTGATCTGAAAGACGGCCTAAGTGTATGTATACCATTGAAATAACATCTATTAGGTTAATTTACATCATTTGACTATTGTTAATATGGGAGAAGAGAAAAAATCACCAAACATAAAATTCTCCAAAATTAGTATTCATATGGCACGGCACGTTGTATATCGTCTAATTCATGCAAGCGTATCACATCACTCTTGATATTTCTCTTCCTGTAGTGAAGGCAGGAAAATAGAATGAATTGAAACTCTACTACTACCTCTTACGTAAAGGTTGCTTTCAATGTAGTGCTATAGAATTCGGAAATTAAGATGTGCAATCATGTTCGAATAATTATATGAGTAGATTCCGATTATTGAGGAAGTGAGTGTTCATTTTGCGTTGTAAATGATGATAACGAATACGTTTTAAGAGATAAGGACGGATATATTGTTAGTCTGATGGTAGCCTGGGAAAGACTGCATGTAAATTTTGAAGACACGTGAGCTGGGTAGGTGTGGGATGGATGTGGAAGGATGTAGTTATTTATGATTTTCGAAATTGAATTGTGTTGTGTCAGAATGTGAAATAGTTCTAATAATATAAAATGCACGTTATGCCAATTTGATTATATGCTGACCTTATAATAATACTCATACTATTCCTTTCCTGTCCTGAAATTTTAAATTTGGTTTGAGAGCAGGATTTTAACCTAATGGTAAATAGTCTACTTAACGGGAACTTTTTTCCATACTTTGGTTTAAACGAAAAATATTTAGGAGTCCTTTTTCTTTCTTTATCAGGGACAGTGCAAATATTAAGGAAATGCTATAAGTCAATGAAATTTTGTTAGTTAGCTGACACTTTATGGATTTAACCAGCTGCGATTTTCCCATGGTATGTATTATTGGCAGTGAAAATCAATGGTACACATATGCATATTTTCATCTTCATATATAGAATAGACTTCTTAGTGAGTGCTAATTAATTCTGATTTTTGTCTTCTGACGTCACTCAACATGCCATTATACAGCGGGAATTAAGCAAGATACGCGTTTGATAGTTACCATAAAAAAACTTTAGAATATATTTTCTCTGATGTAATTCAGGTTACAGAATATAAGCAGCTGATGAATTGACGCAGTCTAAGAAATGTCTTCACAATTTTCCTTGTTGCACTCTACTCCACACTAACATCAAAATTATTCAAAAACATGTTAGAATATTTTTTCTTTGACAAGATGTGAAAACATTTGAACTGGCATATTTCCATCGAAGGAAAAACTTGAGATCTCCATCAAGAACACACATAATACTACCTTTGTATACTTCTATACATTATGATTGTAGATATATGCATAAAAAAAAATCATACAAAATGTTTGTTTGTGTACAAATGTGGATGTATGTGTAGTACTCCTTTCTTCTTATTTTTATGTATTTCTCTCTCTATACACATACACATATATATATACATAAGTACAAACTCACAAATACACACACACACACACATTGAATGAGAGAGAGAGAGAGGGAGGAAAAGCGAGGTGCTGAGAGAGAGAGACAGAGTAGAATAAATGAAAATATGTACGAATATATCTTATTTTATTTTTATTATACCTTTCAAAGACAAGTTCAATTCACGTCAAGACGAATATCATTATGTTCATTTTTTTTTTTACTGAGGGATGGTTAAATTGGTTGAATGAGTTTAGTATGAATACACTAAATTTCATTTTTGGTATCACGTCAGTACATATTTACTGGTTTTGACACTAATTTCTCTCTTCCCAGATCCACAATACTTAACCATCTTTTTTGTTTATCCAAAAGAA
>NC_068993.1:22630604-22637442 GCF_001194135.2 Octopus bimaculoides
ATATATATATATATATATATATATACATAACGCATAAAATAATATATTATGTAAATATTAAATACCTCCAGGCAGATAAACATACATTGACAGTGTAAAAAATAAACAAAAACATGATTCTTTTTTTAATGTAAATGTCATAGAAGACATCAAAAACTAAATGTAATACTTGCAGGGATGTTGAATGAAAAAAAAAAAAATTAAAAAAAACCTTCTTCAACCAATAATTCAATGCAAATGTTTTTCCAAAATATTCCTGTTTTTGTTTTGCAATATGATATAAAGATTCTTCTGCAACACTAAATGTTGATGCATAATAACCTCAGCAGGACGACTTGTAACGTTCCTATAAACTAAGAGATATCAGTTCGTATTCTCTACTTTTCTCAAACATAGCTATTATATCTAAATAATAACATAATTGTTATATCCAGCTGTTGTTGTTGTTGTTGTTGCTGCTGCTGGTATTGTTGTTATTGCTGCTGTTGTTGTTGTTTTTCATAACGAGATTAATCTTGATGGACCACCTTAGGAGTGATCAGATATATGCAGCCATGATCATTCTATATTGTACTGGATAACGACATACTGTTACTTCTTTTTAAAATACAACATTGTCTATTTCAAGATTCGGTTGCTATTTTTATATATTTGGTAGGTCAAAGCGACTATGTAGGAAGTTCTTTTAGGCCACATTATTTCCGATGATTTATGTAGTTTGTTTGCGGTCATTTTTCATCCATTCATCTTAGAAAATATAGTACGGAATAAATTGAATTAAAGGCATTTATTTATATTGCTTTTCTTTGTCACAAGTGCTTTTGTTTTCTATTTATTTCATCTTTTAAATTTTGTGTTTATTTTTCTGCTTAAATCCCTACATCAGTATTCACTAACACATCTATTTTCTTCTATTTGCCTCCATCACACATTTCAATTATTCTCACTTTCGTAGTTTTATTACAATCTGCGTTCAATTTATCTTTGTCGAGTTGGCTATTTTATTATTCTTGGTTTTTAGTTCTGTCTTCAGTTTTTTGCCTCAACGTATATTCAGCAACTGCAACCTCAAAAAGCACTTTAAACTCAATTCTATAATTAGATCCTTACACATAAAACTTGGAATAACTTTCTCTGAGCAGGGTGTTCCATAGAAATCCATATATTTCTGTCAAGAAAAACTGTTTTCATAATTCACAGTTAGTTACATCTCATATATACATACACTGAAGTCTACGAATACATAGTGAACAAGCATGATATTAATTCTCTTGATAAATCCATAGAAGTTACAATATTCTCTTAATTTCTTACAAAACTTGGAGTGAAGGGTTTGTTTAATACATGTAGCGTGTTAAAGGTTTGTTTTATATGTAACATACTTAAAGACACCAGGTTTTCATGTTCTTAATAAAGGATAATTTTGAGGGCTCTGTTCGTGACAGGAGTGTAAGTTGTGAAACTGTGAAAGTTTTAATGACGTCATTGGTAAAAATATTACATTCCCTTCATATCTCAAGATGAAAATACACAACAGTAGGATGTACGATTGCAAGTCTTTGGCAGATATGGTTCTGTGGGACCTGTATTTGTCTTTTGGTGTCTTCGTGAGAAGAGAATAAACTAAAGAAAATGAAGTTATGATAGTTTTATGACTGTATCAATTATCTTTGATATAGCTGAAATTGCGAGTGATAGAGCAATAATTGATTATAGAAAAAAGTGTTTTTCATATTATATTATAAAGATACATTGTTATAAAGATATGTAAGGATATGCTTTGAGAAAGGAATGAGTTGTAGGGTAATAGAAGAGTCACTGTTAAGACTGGTTTCTTCGTGCTACTGGAAGGATTGGAGAAGGTCTTGTAATTTCCAACTGTGTGTACGTTGTTTTGACAAATATTGAAGAGAGCGTTTAGGAGAAATCTTTGTCGTAGAAGAACTTTTAGTGTTTTGTTGGAAACTGTTGTGTGAAAGTAGAACACCCCTATTTGGTTGGCTCCTAATGGACTGTGTCGCAATATAAATGTACATGGGCAGAGAGTGTGGAGAGAGTCGCCTCGCATTTTTGGGTGTTGGTGTTGATTTCTTTAAAACGTGAGTTCAATTGTAACACACTGTTATATATTGTTCTATGTCTCCCCGCACGGGTGAACCAATATTCGTCAAATTGTTAAATTGTTGAATTTCTAAATTGTTGAATTCTGTCGCTGTTTTGCCTGTTTTGGAGATTGTTTTTCCCCAGTTATGGGTGAAGTGTTGAAAGGAGGTAAAACGGAGCGTGTCGTAACTTATGCATCCGTAACTACACAAGATATTACGACCAACAACTTGAAGTTCGCAAGATAAAAACAGACAAAAAGGAATGGAAAGAAGGAGACAAATTGTTACAAAAAGAAAGGGGCCAGGTTAAAGCTGACCTCACCAGAAGTAGTGACGAACGATGTAGCAAGGAAAACGGTTGTGTACAAGACGTTATCAACCGCTACCAAAAAATTAGAGATTACCCCAATAGAGGCAATTGAGGAATGTCTACGTGACGTGAAAGGATTAACCACCTTCTTTACACGTGGGAGAAAGTGCAGCACAGTCGAGATTAGGTTCTCCAACGAGGAGGATGCTATTAACCACTCCACTGAGCCGATAAGGACACAAGAGTGCTGCTACCGACGTACTGTTGCAAACGTGTTGCCAGAGTGAGAGTCGGCAGAGTGCCCCCGAGATCGAAGAGGCATGGCTGGTGGCAGCAGTCGTGCACGGAATGGAAGAAGATGCAAGGATTTTGAAGATAACCAGAACGAAGGAAGTTAATTGATGGGCTTACGGCGTATAGATGGTAATTCAGGTTGGGTTAAAAGACCTACACGGAATTGTAGAAGAGCTTCTACCAGAAGACATTACGTTAAGAGTGGTGATGGAGGGAAGACCTCCAACATGTTTTCTATGTAAACAAAGAGGGTACATGAAAGCAAGGTGCCCTCAGCAAGAAAGTAAAGTACAGGAACAGCAACACGACGGCACCCAAGGAAGTTATTGAGAATACGGAAAAGAGAACTATCATCTATAGAACGCTAAACATAGCGTCGAAGAAAGTAGAGATAGCAGCCGTAGAAGCGGTAGAGGAATGTTTGGAAGCGGTGAAAGAATCGACTACATTCTACACCAGAGGACGGAAGTTCGACACGGTGGAGGTGCGCTTCGTAAACGAAAATGAAGCAAAGAAGTACTCCACTGTAGCCTTGAAATCAGCGGAGTGGACACTACTACCTACTTACTGTGGCAAACGGGCGGCCAGAGTAAGGACAGGTAGAGTGCCCCCTGAAATTGTCGAGGCATGGCTGGTAGCAGCCATCCTCTATCTTTCAGAGGAAGAAGCTTTAAAAATGTCAAAGACTACGGAGGTGAATAGATGGGGATGTGGGCTAGAAGTAATAAACCATATAAGCCTTCCAAACCTCCGTAAAATTGTGGAAGATCTGGTGTTGCCAGACGAGACAAGATTAAGGAATGTTGTGGAGGGTAGACCTCCAATATGTTTTGCGTGTGGAGTAAGGCGTTACACTCATAAAATTTCTTCTCGATACAGCTCTTAAAATTACTTCTTGATACTACTCAACACTACTTCTTGACACCACTCGCAAACACACGTGAGCTTTTAAATATTTTTGGAAAGACTACACACATGATACTGCAAAAGAAAAAAAAACTTTAATAAAAACAGTTAAATGGCATTGTTCGAGAGTAGGGTTCGAGTAGCCGTTGCACTTTTATTAATTATAATCCATTTTCATTCATCGGTTTCATGTTTTTTGTCCCCACTTGTATTGTTCTGTCTGTCCTTGTGCCATCCATTCTGTGCTCGGGCCTTTGTGCCGAAAAAAAAATCAGTGTAATTACAAGTATTGTGTATCTTGAGAAGAACAATTTACGAGGTCGTTATTTAGTATTCCGTTATATCGTTCGTCGAACGTGCAGTGCAACAGAAACAAACCAAGTAAAATAGTTGGTGGCATTATGCGTTGATGTGCAAATCACAGATTGAGAAGTAGGTGGGAGGATCATAGACATTAGCAAAGACGAAGGAAACAAAAAGCAACAAAGCTTGCATTTTTCGTCGTGTGCTATGGTATCCTTTACTGTTTTGGGTAAAAGACTTTTAGTTGTTGGATGCAGGTGTATTTCTCCAAATGAAGTAGCAAATATTGTTTATCTTCATTGGTGTAGCACAGGCACAAGTAAATCTCTGAAAGGTTTGTAACTTTGTTGTATATAAGAACTAAATAAATCTATAGCTTCATCTTGTTTTGTTATATCCATATGATTTGTTAGAACATAATATATGAATTTTTCCCTAGCTTCCATAGGAAGTTTAAGGAAAAGTTAAGATACTTTTATTTCATTAGTTCAACTAATGCATGCATAAAAATGATATGAGCTGTATATTTTCATTGTAATTAAAAATAAGAAAAATAGATTTTGAAGGTAAAGTTACAAAATCTGAAAGAACTATGTTACTGGTCTTGCAGATAATTACCCAATTATTTTCGTATTGATTATCCTATTATTATCGTGTGGATTATTTTAATCCTTTGGCATTTGTTTTTATATGTGGTGAGGAAATCTTATATTTGATGAAGGATGTTTGAGTAAACGATTACATAAATACATTTCATACATTATCTCTATAACGTGTCAATCACACTTTAATATATGGCCGTCACGTACCATGTCAAATCTGCAAGGATTTTAATTTAGAACGCAGATGTTACAAGCTGCTGAAAGGTGTTGTACTATTTCCAAAAGACTATCAATCAATCAATTTACTCTCTCTGCCCACTGCCCCTGGGTGGGTCGCGGAGTTAAATCCCAGACACCTTCTCTACTAACCTCTATCAGAAGCAATCATCATTACACTTTCTTTTCAAACACTACAATCCTGAAATAATTCTTTCTACTATATATACACAGCGGGAAATGTTTTGGAGAAGGGCTAGTCGATTATATCAATTACGTGAACCTCAGTGCTCAAGTCAAATTTGTTTTACCGATCTGGAAAGGCTGAAAGGCAAAGTCGACCTCAGCGGAATTTGAACTCAGAACATAAAGACGGATGAAACGCCGTTAGCATTTTGTCCGGCATGCCAACAATTCTCCTAGCTTATTATCATACCAACCAGAAATAATGCTTGGATATTCTTCAAAATATTCTTCGAACTCACGTCTTTTATCACTAATGCATTTAAGCCATTCACCGGCGAAGAACACTACTACCGATAACGTATGGATGTAATCATCTCTACTGGTTGCCACACATTTAACTAACTGTGCAAAGCAATATTCGACACAAAACAATATTAGAAACGTAAACACATGCTTTATTACATTACAAACCTGCAAACTATCCTACGTCTTCAATTAAAGCTAGTTAATTTGCTTCCGTTAATAAAAGGGTCGTTCAATAAGCTACTCTTCAACTAATTGGAAAAAGCTGATGAAATATTGTTTACATAGCATGATCGCATGACTTACTAAGCATAGTAGTGAAATATCTCTCAAATTCTATCCTGGTGCCTTTAAAAATAAATGCAACTTAGGGCTACCTGTTTTACACAATAATAAGCAATATATACATTATGTACGTAAAATAAATACGGACTAGACATGGCTGGAATACGCTTAGTCATAGATTTGTTCTATTATAGTTCGCTTAGAAAAACAAAAAAAGCATTACTAACCAGTAGCTGAAAAATCTATGCAATCAATACTGCTCCACACGTTATGCTCTTAATGAAAGACTGCTACAAAATATTCGTCACACCAGTTGTCTTATCACAATGTATACATTACCCGAAAACATGTCGTCCTAACGTGTCAAAGCATTAAAAACAAGGAAAATATTTCTTCCCATATTCTTAAATATTGTGGTTCACCATAGCAATTACCACTATATACGCTTCAGCCTATAACTTTCTGTCACGATTTAAACCCATCTTATGATAATATGCTACATGTTTCATCCTGAAGAAAACTTCTTGTAATTTTACCAAATGCTTACACAATTTCACTCAAATGCCTACGCCGTTATACTGGGTCTCTCCTAATACTCAGTGATTTCATTAACTACAACGTCTATCAAACCAGATTTACTGAAGTTGTATTCTTCTTTGTCACTCCCTAATGGTTTCTCGTCCATCGCCGACAACAATACAGGTAAAATACCTTGATCTAATCAGTCCCAGCGTTATCGCAGTCAATGACCAACTATTGGGTTGGCAACTAAGTTCCCACCGTTTTTTTTAAATTTTGGAATTTATTGCATTTTAAATTTTGGAATCTATTTTTTTCGAGAATTCTATTTTTGAATCATTTTGGAATCTATTTCCTTTTTTTTTTGTTAGTTAATTTTAGTTAATTTTTGTTTATTTTCAGATCATTTAAATGGAATGTCAAGTTAAGAAAAATGAGCATTTTCGACATATCCTTCTTTTTACTTTTAATCAAAGTTCTTAGGCCGCAAAAGCTGCTCGCGTCATTTGTGCTGTGTATGGAGAGGGTGCCATAGCTGAAAGAACCGCTCGTGATTGGTATGCCAAGTTCAAAAATGGAAATTTTGACCTCAAAGACGCACCTGGCCGTCAAGTTGAGTTCGATGAAGAGCGATTAAACCATCTTTTGCACGAAATTTCTCGTCAAACGACAAGGGAACTGGCAGAGAAAATGGAATGCTCCCACACTGCTATAGAGAAGCATTTTCACTCGATGGGAAAAGGTTCAGAAGTATGGAGTATAGGTTCCGCATGCTTTAAGTGACAACAACAAAAATCAACGAGCCACAA
>NC_068993.1:22637452-22638956 GCF_001194135.2 Octopus bimaculoides
GGAAAGGTTCAGAAGTATGGAGCATGGGTTCCGCATGCTTTAAGTGACACCAGCAAAAATCAATGAGTCACAATCTCTGCTGGTTTGCTTGCTCGTCACTGCTCAGCTCATGGACACAAGCAACGATTTCTTTACCGAATCGTTACTGGCGACGAAAAATAGTGCCTGTACATCACAAACCACAGGCATTTAAAGATTTGTCTTCTAAATTTTAATTGATAACAAATTGGTTATCTCATGTTCCTCTCTGAATTGAACGACATATGTAACTGAATATGTAACTCTGTAAATAGCAATATTAACCAAAAGCATTTATCTTGTTTTTAAGATAGTTGATGGCACCGTGCTGATATTAAGTTAACTGAGGAGAACCATTAGAGAGATAAATGTTTTGGTGATGGAATATAAACAAAAACTAGAAAGGGGTAGTAGTTGCAAGAATTTATAATATCGTTGTGTCTATTCTCTCTCTTTGTTTTCCCTGTATATATGAGATTGTACCTAGAAATCTTTCTGCCTGGTGTTGAGAGAGGACACTGGTATGCATGGGCGATTAACGGTATTCTACAAACAATCTTTCCCAGACTTGTGCCATCAATATTTTCCAAGAGAAATGCAAAGGGTGATACACCTTGGCACCAGTGACATCGCAAATCATTTCTACAGCTGAGTGAAGTGGAATTACATGAAATAAAATGTTTTGCTCAAGAACACAACACGCAACCCGGTCTGGCAGTCGAACACACAACCTCACGATAGTAAACCCGATGCTCTAACCAGTGAACCATGCGCCTTCACACCCCCAAACACACATACACACATACATACACATATACACACACATACAAACGTACACATACATGTACATACACGTGTGTGGTGGGGAACGTCTGTGCTAGTGTTTGTAAAGTTAAAATATACTTATTTCTTTAACATTTCTTCTCTTAACAGAGCTTATATATTTCCTCTGTTTTGTTTACTTTAGTTGAAACATTTTCTCCGTGTTAAATCGTATCCCAGTCATACAATGTACACACAACTGTAACTCTCACCATCGTCTTCCCTTCCCATTTGCCCGACTTGCCCTTTTGGCTCCATACTCACGTCTGTTTCACCTCTCACCCAGGCTTTCTTACAAAAAATATCAGAATTATGCTCACACATATATTCTACACTTCTATACAAACACACACGCGCGCGCACACACACTGTGTCTCCGCTTATTCCCATATCCATAACGGATTTATTTTCATACTGACACAAACACGACCCTTTTCACTTACATCACCGAATAAAGCAATATAAACTCTGGGGTTCTAACCGTTCGCTCTTCTCTCCGTCTCTCCCTTAATGACTATTCCAATCAGTCTTACCTTCAATTTCTTTTACTTGTAATGAAGAACTACCTAACGTCCGTAACATTAAGGCAATTTCACACACACACGCACACACGCACACACATATATATGTATATATATGTAAATATATATATATTATATATATA
>NC_068993.1:22641800-22644248 GCF_001194135.2 Octopus bimaculoides
TACATATATATATATATATATAAATGTATATATAATATATGCACACAAGTTATTTATTTGGTAATGCAGCATTTGGCGGGCTGTGCTTCTCATAGCACTCATATACTTGAAATTAAACTATCATCAAGAGTTAGGTGTCATCCAAGATTACAGAACACATTTACGAAATTCCATCAGTATCGATGATTCTTGTACTGTCTCCAGAGATATTACCCCCACCCACTTCGTCATCATCTTGTCATGAATCCCCCTCTTCCTCGTTCTCCTCTTCCTCGTTCTCCTCTTCCTCGTTCTCCTCTTCCTCGTTCTCCCCTTCTTCCTTCTCCTCTTCCCCCTTCTCCTCCTTCTCCTCCTCCTCCTCCTCATCATCATCATCATCATCAATCATCATTATCACCCTTAATCTACCATTATTGCATTATCGTCAGTAGTGATCTGCGTCATAATTCCAGCTGATGATATCTGGTAATGACTCATGTCCAGGCTTGCAGATAACATCTATGTGCAAACAGTTTTCTCACCACTGCCTGGTGAGAATAATATCTGGGGAGTAATCCTGATCAAAGTTAGTGTATGAAACAGAATTTAATGAAATAACGATAAGGAAGATATTGGAATAAACTGAAAGTCACAACAAAAAGACCCTTTCAAAAGATCCTAGATCCTGTATGTAAATAAAGTACTATTTATATTGGAGGTAAGTAAAAAATAGATCTAAAAGTAATGGAAGTCTTTCATATAGTTTAAACTTGATGTTTACGATTGTATAACTTTCCATAGTAACATCGTTACTTGGATGTATCTTTCAATTTAAATTTCTTTCCTACTGTTAAGCTGATTAGAATAGCTAAGTATGATTTTGGCAAAACGAAATGAAAGTTTGAAGTATTAGAAATTGAGTTAAAAGAAAATTAAATTAAAAGCAAATTGAAAAGAATATTCAGTGTATTACACATGCTGTAACTAATAAGTAAATGTTTTAAAGAACTTTATACGAAATTTGCTCTTAAATACCTCTGAAATATTATTAATATACCGAATTCCATTATTTCTGAAACCTATTTCTTGATATTGTTTAGAAATATGTGAGTACTTTGTTATTTTCTGTAATCACTTGTTATTGATTCCAACATAAGATAAATGAAACTACATTTAGCGTATCAAATGAAAAAGAAATCAGAAAGTTTTAAGCTTTAAATGAAAATAAAATTAGTGTTACTTACTGCAATACGTTTTAAAGTTAGTTTCTCTTTCCAACTGCACGTTTTGAATACCACTATTTTCAGGATAAAATTCTCCTGAGATATGTTTCTTTACTGATATCGAAAGGTCGGCAGATATTTATCAATGTTCCTTGGGAATAATATCCGGATGAATTCCTTTCATTTCGCTGTTAGTAAGAACTAAATTATTCTATATTACGGTCAGATACTTAGTTCGTACTATTTCTGATATGTTTGCATTATGCACTTTATTTGCAGCCAAAATTCTTTAATACCAGTGAATTAAATAAGAAACGCTAATAGTTGCTTAACATTAGAAATAACAGCTTAATCCCTCTCAAATCACCCTTTACAAGCTTAATAAAAAGATACATTCGACAAAGTAAAGTAAATAAATCCTATCGTTTTCCGTCGTTGAGTATTTTGATTGTTTGATCAACAGAGTTCGCTGTTCAGTGAATTGGCATGTAAGTGGCCGAGTATCTCACAGACGATTTTTCATAGCATAATTCTCAAGTGAATTCACCGTGACACAGTGTGATGAGGATGAACTTTTGAGAAATTACAAGAATATTTCATCCGACGAGCTTTCGCACAGTTTCCGTCTACTCAATTGCACCAACAATGACTTGTTCGACACCAGCACAGGAATCACACATTGCGAAGTGACCTTCTCAGCCAAACTATCCTCTCATTGTGCATTAGGATATTTCGTATACAAGTATAGAAACTAGTCATGCTTATGATAGGCTTAGTAACATAATTTACTCGTTTAAGAATTATTTAGCAGTTTACTACAGCTTGGGAGAGAACAATAGAATAAGAACTATAACAGCAGCAGGCTAATCGTCAACAACTACAACTAACGAGAATATATTCTTGATTATGAATGTCTTAGCTCCAGCACAGCTTGATATCTCGATATTCTGTAATACAGTTCTATATTTAAGAGATGAGGAGTTATGTACATTATTTACATTATTTACAATTGACGGATATTTGTCCTCATCTTGTTTGTTGTTTCGGCTGATATACCCTCCAACCTTCATCAGGTGTCTTGGGGAAATTTCGAACCAGGTTTCTCATTTCGAAGGTGTTGATCGATGTTGTTGTTGTTGTTGTTGTTGTTGTTGTTGTTGTTGTTGTTGTTCTTCTTCTTCTTCTTCTTCTTCTTCTTCTTCTTCTTCTTCTTCTTCTTCTTCTTCTTCTTCTTCTTCTTCTTCTT
>NC_068993.1:22644402-22652446 GCF_001194135.2 Octopus bimaculoides
TTATTATTATTATTATTATTATTCAGGCCACTGCCGGGAATCGAACTCGGAATCTTGGAGTTAGTAGCCCGCGCTCTTAACCACTACCACATACCCGGGCATATGGCGTAGTAGTTAAGAGCGCGGGCTACTGACCGCAAATGAAATCCAAATTAAAACTAGAACAGCAACGGACCATGATAAAACGATGGCAAGAAAAGCCCCTACATGGCAAAGTCTAGGCTAAACTAAATGCAAAAGAAATAGACAGAGAAAAATCTCAGCAATGATTGAGAAACTCAGGACTCAAAGCAGAGACTGAAGGATTTTCAATTGCAGCACAAGACCAAAGCCTCCCCACCAGAAATTACCAAAAACATATAATGAAAAGAAACATAACAAGTAACTGCAGAATATGTGGAGATGGAGAAGAAACAATAAATCATATTATCTCTGGCTGCCCAGTCCTGGCTAAGAAGGAATATATTCACAGACACGACAGAACTGGGACCTATATACACTGGAAGCTATGCCAACACTATGGAATAACAACAGAAAAAAGATGGTATAAGCACACGCCAGAAAAGGTCACAGAAAACGAGAAAGCAACTATACTCTAGGATATGCCAATACACACAGAGATATTAAGACCAATAGGCCAGGTATAGTTGTTAGAGAACATGAAGAAAAATTGCTTTCGAATTGATGTTTCAATACCAGCAGATGACAACGTTTCTCTAAAAAAAATGGAGAAACTTTCAAAATACAAAGACCTGGAAATAAAGGTAACTCGAACATAGAATCTAAAAGCAGAAACAATTCATATCATAGTGGGCGCATTAGGCATAATAAAACATATTCAGACAAATACAGAACAAAAAGACCAGGACTTACAATGAAATATAACATACAGAAAATTGCACTACTGGGCACTGCACACATCATACGGGAAACACTTTCAATACAGTAACCATAAGAGCTTCACAGCAAACCACCGCACATACCCAAGGCACACAGAGCTGCGTTCGGTAGTGAAGTGAAAGCACGTTATAAAAATAAAACTACTGGATAATAATAATAATAATAATAATAATAATAATGATAATAATAATAATAATAATAATAATAATAATAATAATAATAACATCGAAAAATACCTTAGGAATGAGAACCCAGATCCGAAATTTCCCCAAGACACCCGATGAAGGCTGGAGGGTATAACAGCCAAAACGTTGTGTTAACAACAAACAAGATGAGGACAAATATCTTTCTATTGTAAATAATGTAGATATTTTGTGTTCTTTACCAAGCTAGCCAACACATGAATGGATATGTCTTGCTGAAGAGGTCTTATAAACTCGAATAGTATCTGAAGTAAGAGCTAATCTGTCAAAGATCATATTGTTCTTTGCTTCTCTGCATTGTCTATTTCCAATTGTTACTTACTGAAACTCAACCGATCTGAAAAAAGTAGTTACATATTTACTGATCTTGTGTAGTCACCTTGCTTTTGATTAATTGTCGTAAGCATGGAGTGTGACAGCACTTCCTCTTCTTTTTTTCAAGTAGTTTGCGTTGAAAAAAATCCACCAAAACTTTGTAAATAATGTTATTACTATCAATTTGATAACCTTTCAAGATGCATACGAATGATTCTTGTAAAATACAACGTAAGTGTCTGCATAATATACAAGTCCATATAGTATACAGCTCTGCTATGACACACACGTCCAAAATAGACACTTCCTCGAGTAGCAGATATTCTCGTCTACGAATCTTTAGTTTTCAAAGCTTGAATTCAGATATAAACCCAATTTGCGTTATACTATATTGTGTCGAAATCCAAAATTTCTGAAGTAAATTCTCTTGATTTCTCTTTAAAACTTTATATCATAGTCTATATTTCTTTGTGATGATCACATATAATGTTAATGCACAAACATTACAAGCCTAGATATTCTTGTAAAACCTCACAGGATCAGATTAGTAATTTTCAATAAAATAATTTGGCTAATGTACTTCACAAATGCCCCTATAAATCTCACTGCCTTAAATTAAAAATACATTAGTGTCACTTGGATTGTTCACATCTTTTATGGTTGTCAAGCCTCTAATATTTGATACATCACTATTATTGAACGTAATTTCTACTTGTCACTTATACTTCTACACTCTTAGAAATAGTTACCACATATATCGATCGTATTAGAAAGGAGACACGATAATGAAGTTCTTCATATACCACCAAAATCTTTACCTACGCTAGAGAGAATGGTCATATCTTATATGAATTTGAAAGTTGATTTGTGCAAATAGGACAAGACGAACGGGAAATATAAATAACAACTACGTTGATAACTTCTGATTACTTGTTTTAAACAAATGATTCGATTTCAAATTACTTATTTTTGAAATTCACGACGAGAGTCTATGTGTTTTTTGAAACCTTCATGCTTGTACTATGGTTCTTCTGTGACGTATTCCATTTGCTTGACAAGTTGCCAATGCAAAACTGTTTTTCTAGGGTTTTTCCACCCAATATCACCATTTTCTACTCCTACGTTTTTCCCCTCTATTCATTTTCCATTGAGCATTCATACGCATATACATTCTTTTCAGTTTTTCCAATATATCCGCGAGTTTCCTTTAATATTCATCTGCTTCTCTCCTCTCTTGTTATATGCAATATCATTGCATTACAGGTGTTATCCATAGTTAAGTTTCATTTACCGGCGTATCAGTGCGTTTAATCTATTCGATATTTTGTTCAACGAATGATGGCATGGGGTGGGATCAGTTGCTTCTGGCTAATCCGTACCTATTCTAACTGTTACTTCATTTACATATGACATACTGCGGATGGTTTTGGATGGGAAAGTTATGATCTTATATTGCAACAAACATAGTTCAAGCTTTTGCCTTGCACTTTTCAGGTAGTTTCTGCCAGTTTACTTTGTCGACCTCCTTGTTCAATTCTTTACGTGTTAATTATCTTAAGGTCTTTTCTGGCCAGTGGTCTTTGCAAGGCATTCTGTAACATAGATTACGTTTGAGGTTTATTTACGAATGCATTTTTACTTGCTACACACGATTGTCTATAATTTTCGTGTATGTTTTATATAAGCTGGCTTCTTTAAGTAGCAAAATTTTTTGCGCATGTTTTGTAACTATTTGTATTATTTCCCAATTATTTTTTTATTGTGTTCTAAGTTTCGCTTTCTTGTGGAAATTGATCGTTGTTTCTGGTGTTATTTTAGTGTTTCTTGTGATGTATAAAACATATTGTGAGTTGTATAAATCGGGTTTGTATGAAGCTAAAAAACTTCGAGAAAATATTTGGAGTTCGTGTAATGAAATAGTATCTGACAAGGATAGTCAGAAAAGTTTGTTGAGAAGTTTGAGGAAAATCAATATTAGGTACAAACAAATTACGAAAAACATTTTAGTTTCGATAACAATTTCAACGTCGGAACGATGTCAAATCACTTCCGATCTAAGGAGTTGTGTAAAAAATGAAGAAATCCATTGTCGTGATAAAATAATGAAATTCTATTGAAACTTATGTCCGTAAAAATACGAAATAAGCTAATTTTATTTCTTTCTATTAACTTTGCTTGTAAACTTTCAGAGGGACATTTTATATAATTAAACGGTCTTTTAATCGTATTCATTGATTTCCACTTTCTCAAAGAAATTCTTTTCGGTTAATAATTAACCAACAAAGAAAATAACGAAAATGTTCTTTCCCCAAATCTGCTCACTTACTTATAGCTAGTTAAAACTGACTGATATTTTTCCAGGCAGAAAATCGAAAATTTGTGATAACTCCACCTTGGAGGTGATGATCAATTATACCTATAACTTACCTTGCTTAATAATATAGTTTAATAAATAACGTGTTCAAATTATCATTTATTAGGACGGAATTCGTAAAATTAAGTGGTTTTTGAACCAACGATATTAGTTATAACTACTCAAACACTTTGTCTCTAGGCTAGAGGCGCACTTGTCATACATTTTGCTAATGATTCTATTCATTACTGTGTAATATCAGACATAACTATTATATAACTAAATTTGTAATGAAAGAAATGCGGCCATATACAGCAGGTGCAATTATAATCAAACCAAATGTTCTTATTGCAACTCAAGAGCAACATAATAAATTGGAATATCGTGAGCAATGCGAGTTAATATTACTCTCTCTACCAGAACAATGACAGGAAGTCCTGATGTTTTTTGCGAAAATTTGAACAACTTTGTTCTAAGATACGAAATTGACCGTGCTATGACTTATAAATAACTGAGAGCACTGACATTAATCATGCATTGCTTCTTTGTTATGTGCGCAGCTTTTCCCCAGATGTTTCTGACGTTATACATTATACAGATGAACATTGCTTTTGCTGTATTGAAAGAAACGCCGAATGTGTAATTTTAAAGTTTAAAGACATATAATCTTCCTTCCTACTACGTGCTAGGTATTATCTGTGATACATAGTAAATAAGTACGCTTGTAGTAAAAAGTAATCTGTTACCAGGATAGAAGAATGTTGCACTAACTAATATACATTTAAATATCAATTACTTTTCAACAAGCCCATAAACGAATAATGTTGACAGAAGAAAGGAGTGTCTAGCGATAGCATCAACTGACTCCACATTTCTTGCTAAGCTTTATGTCCTCGCAGATATGATCCTGTCAGCAGCTATGTCTACTTGGTGATGTACTGAAACTTTAGCGTCAAAGAAGGTAAAAAATGGTAAACATGCCTCAAATATGGTATATGGTTACGATCTGGCAACAGTAATCATGGAAATATCTGTTTAAATGAGGCGATCTAAGTAGACTGTCAAGTCATAATTATTGAAGTATTAAAAGAGAATTAACTTTTTCGAAGAGGACATGAACAAAAAATGAGTGGATAGAATTGTGATTTAAAATCACCTTCAAACTGAAATAATTATCATAAGTCGCACAAACGTGAAACAAAAATTAAGTAGAGTAGAAGTCATGATAACAAATTGGACAAAAATATGTAAACCATATCAGACTCCGTAACTTTACATACAGTCCTAAATTAGATTTGTTAGATATCGTTACAGACTATATAAGATACTTTCAATTCAATAGTATAACTCAGACCCTACTCTGTACTCATAAAATATTCTATACAATCATCACCCGAGAAATTAGCAAAACACACACGACATATACCTTATGCAATCACTAACCAACGAAATGACACAACACATATTATTACAAGTTTATTACTCGATTCTGTACCAGTAATATAACACAGATGCACAGAATATAATCTGCTCAACTTTTGTGTAACTTTCAAACAGTTGGTGCCAGTCACGCAACACCTACAGATCTTAAGTACCTCTCATTCTAATAAAACTTTTTTCAAGATACCGAGCCCATATTAATATTGGTAATCTTTTAAACTTGATAATACAAAAATATATATAAGCATAAATCTTTAAATTGTTCTTTATTTTAAAAATGACCTATACTATTTTGTAAAAATAACAAGTTGAAGTATAATCCTGTCGGAAATTATGAAGTTTTAGTAATAAGTTAGTTTTTATCGTTTCTGAACAAGGCCTTGACTAAGGTTCCAATAACATCTTATTAAAAATCATTAACGCCTTATGTTTGCTTGTAAGTATTGAAACGAGAAATTTGAGTACTTATTATCTCCTGCATTATATTGTAGCCTTTTCGTCTACTCTGTGTTGTTAATGTTTTCAACAGTGTTGTGTTTATTATTCTGAGCAATCCTCTCAGCAATGGTTCCAATGCTGTCCATACTACCTCTCAAAATTGTTCTACTCATGCTTTTCGTATTACGTTGATTTAATACATCTTTACCTAGGTCCTGATGAAAACCTTTAGGGGTAGAGTCAAACTGCTCGTTTTGCTCAAATTGCTGTTGTAAATTTGCAGATCACCAGATTTGTTTCAATTTAGCGAGTTTCTGTTGGTTTTGGCTTTCTTTGATTATGTTTACACCTTTCCTTTATATATTACACATCTATAGTACATATCTTTTTCACTTTTCTCTTTTAGTTCAGTTGTCTTGTTATTGATTTCAATAAATGTAAGATCTATTCTCATGCCTTCGATCAGCCTTTTTGTTTCGGTTTTGATATGTTTAGTATAAGCAGATCTGAGTGGGGTAAATGTTTTTCTTTGCCAGTAACAGTTGTATGTATTATGTTGTTTAATCTTGTGATATGGATGTTCGCATCTGTTTCTACTAAGTCAGTGATGGCGACGTCTTCATTTTTATTGTTGTTGCTATTCTATTATTGAGTTCTAGCCGTGGGATTTCTTTGGTCCAAAGGAAGATCTAAAGTTTTATTATATCTACCTTTCCATATTCTTGGTCTTGTTTTCAACAGCAAAACTTTATATATTTTACATATATATATTCTGCAGAGGTTTTAGATTTTGGAGTTTGCTCTGTTTTGTCACTTTGTTTGTTTTGCAAGTGTTACATATGTTTCCAGGATTTACGTGCTCAATGTTTTTATTCGCCGCAGTGATGTGTATATTACATAATTTTCTATAATGTATTCTCTCTTTGAGTTGTTTACCATAACCATCTTCCACCACCACTACCTCCCCCTCATCTACTCCTCCCCTCCTCCTTCCCCTCATCATCATCTTCAATCAACCAGAATAAAAAAGAACACCACCACAGTGCGTTTCTCTGCCCTAGGTCTCAGAAAAACATTCGGCAAAAAATGGAAACAGAATTGAAAGATAATAATAATAATGATGATGATGATGATGATGATGATAATGATAATGATAATAATGATGATGATGATGATAAGGATAATAATAATAATGAGAGCACTCAGAGAGCACAAACCTCCGCCAAAGCAATACCAACGCCCTCTCAACGATTATCCAGTGATGATTTTTAAAATGAGAATATCTGAAATAAACTCGGCTGCTCTCACATACGAGAATACTAAGAATGAACACCAGCGCTCTCAAATATTATGTAAAAAACAAGAAAAATAATCCAGAATCCTTGTCCAGTACCAGATTAATCCCAGCATCTAATCAGTTCATGCCAGTTACGAGGCCAAACATCCCTGGAAGTTTCATTCGAATCTATGTTGCGGTTCTTGAAATATCTTGTCCACGGTCAAACAAACAAACAAAGAAATACGACTGAAAACAATAGCTCCGCCTTCGCTAAGGCGGAGTTAATAATAATGATAATAATAATAATAATAATAATAATAATAATAATAATAGTAATAATAATAATAATAATAATAATAATAACAACAATAATGATAATAATACTAATGGATGCCCTGATGCAGTACCAGGTAGTAGTTCTCATGGCTTCTCATCTTAACTGATTGGAAGTATAATCATGCACATTGTTTAGTCTAAGTATAAAAGATGAGCTACAGCAAACATTTTGCTCAATACCACAGATTTGCTTGTCGGTTGTTTGACCTTAACCAGTTGAGCATGTCACTCAGTGGCTGACGATACGTGTATCTCTGATCACGAGAAGAAGTAGTGGGGGGAACATCATAGCCATGTGTTCAGAGGAATTCTTTGGGATTTGGATAATTCACCTTTAGAATCATAGGTGTTTCATTCAACATCGTTAAACAACCATTATTCAGGGACCTTTTGAGCGGGATGGGCTGCTTAACCTGAAAAATATTCTAACTGGGCCCCACCTGCAAGGTCATGCGCTGTTAATCTTGGTATGAGATCACCATTTCACGCACATATGTTTGTGATACATGTGCCAAGTGTACCGTTATCAGACAGGTAGTTATGATGGGTATACTGGGTTTTGTATATTTTACCCCAGTGTCATCTTGATGGTATGCACTGTTCTCTCAATTAATAATAATAATAATAATAATAATAATAATAATAATAATAATAATAATAATAATAATAATAATAATAATAATAAAAAATAATAATAAAAAAAAATACCAGGACTTACAAATATATATAACATACAGAAAATTACACTACTGGGTACTGCACACATTCTACGCAAAACAC
>NC_068993.1:22652456-22653289 GCF_001194135.2 Octopus bimaculoides
TCAATACAATAAACATAAGAGCACCACAGCAAACCACAGCACATACCCAAGGCGCACAGAGCTGCGCTCGGTAGTGAAGTGAAAGCACATTATAAAAATAAAACTACTGAACAATAATAATAATAATAATAATAATAATAAATAATAATGATAATAATAATAATAATAATAATAATAATAATAATAATAATAATAATAATAATAATAATAATAATAATAGATACCTATCTAAAGAATACCAATGACGGGATGCTCGAACTTGTCTGCAGACATGAAAGTGTCACGACACAACACTCAGTATCAAGAGACGATATAAAGGAGTTAAAGATCGTTGAGACCGACGGTCAACAAATACAAGCACAAGCCACAATCTCACAGCTATGTAGCAGATGGAAATATAAGACATTACACGGTAAATACAACTAAAATGCCAGTAATCCTGAAACATGTCTGTAGGTGTTGGCATCTGGGCTTAAACCAGGCACAGAGCGATTTATTCTAATAGCATAGGATAAGTGCCTATCCACTAGAAATTAGAAAGCCGATATTCTTACAAATCAGACACTTGCCTGACAATGAGATTATGGAAGAGTATCAAAGAACTACACGGCAGATGTTGTGCTGAGAGAACTTGCCCGACAAGATATCGATCTCTGATATAACAATATCGGGACTATACATACACACACACACATATATATACATACATATATACGACGGGCTTCTTTCAGTTTCCGTCTACCAAATTCACTCATAAGGCTTTGGTCGGCCCGAGGCTATAGTAGAAGACACTTGCCGAAGTTACCACGCAGTGGAACTGAACCCAGAACCAT
>NC_068993.1:22653299-22654971 GCF_001194135.2 Octopus bimaculoides
TTGTTGCAGATATTACAATTACTACTACTACTACTACTACTACTACTACTACTACTACTACTACTACTACTACTACTACTACTAGTAGTAGTAGTAGTAGTAGTAGTGGTAGTAGTGGTAGTAGTAGTAGTAGTAGTAGTAGTAGTAGTAGTAGTAGTAGTAGTAATAGTGCTAGTAGTAGTAGTAGTAGTAGTAGTAGTAGTAGTAGTAGTAGTAGTAGTAGTAGTATTTTGACAAGTAATCTGATTTCAAGTAGAAGTATGATTTAATTTCATTTTCGATTATTTAGTTTGATCTTAAATCCAATGAGTCAATCAAGATTCTAGATTTGGCCAGTTTTCAACTTAGTCTTGATCTGAACAGTCAAGATAATTTCAACGTTTATTATATTTTTTCTATCAACACATTTCTTTTCCAAAAGATTCTGAGTTCTCTTTCTTATTTCAATTAATCTCTTCCACTTCAAATATAATTAGTTCAGTTACCTTATATGTCGAGTAATCTGCGGCGTCATTTTAAAATCAGACTCAGAAATCAATAAAAACATCGTGCTGTTGTAATTTTTCCTTATTGCATTTGAAGTGAACAAATTCTCAATTTGCATTCGCTGCCGCCACAGATGTACTTTCTTAGAAATATATCTTATAGGAAAATTGCTCCGAGTCTCGCCAAGAGGTTTTATCATTCCTTTTACTATGTTTTTCTTAATCTCGGATGTTTATTGTTTTAAACTTCCATTATAGCCAAGTTCCCATTTTCTCAAACAATTCTTTACAAGTGTTCCAACTGGGCATGAACTGGATTGTCATCACACTGATAGCACTCAGATAGAAAATAGAAAGGCTAAATAGTGGTGGAAATTTACACGCGAGAAATTTCATTTTCAGTTGCAATAGAAATGTCAGTTGATAAAACTAAATTCTCGGAAACTGACTCCAATATAAAGATCAATTCTAATTTCAATGAAATTAATAACTTTATTGATTCCAATTCAATTTTGTTTTCTGTTTATTGTAGTTCGATGTTATTTTGAAATATTTACGATTCCTTGACTATATACTGCATCGATTCAGGTCAAATAAATATATTTTTTTTATCATTTTGAAATTCGAACATAGAAAAAATAGGAACTCAGAAACCACAAAAAAAATAAATAAATAAATATCGGTTACACAAATATTCTTGTAGGATCTTAAATTATTGTTTAAAAGAAGATAGTAGGAATGCTATAAAGCAAGTTAACTTACATGCTCCAATATCAGAAGTGTGTTTTCAGTTGATGTTGCAACTATAACTTTTTGGATGAACACTTTCCGCATATTAATGAGACAGTCAAGAATAGTCTTGTTAGAACCACTGGGAGCCAAGCGCCAAGCTTTCAAGCTCAGTTTGTAATCTCTCAAAAGAAATTCCATGAAGCTTGCTCCTGTTAAAATAAATAAAACAAAATTAGTGCATGTTAACTGTCATATATAGAGCTTAATACACCTGTCTGTCTCTCTGTCTGTCTCTCTGTCTGTCTCTCTGTCTGTCTCTCTGTCTGTCTCTCTGTCTGTCTCTCTGTCTGTCTCTCTGTCAGTCTCTCTGTCTGTCTCTCTGTCTGTCTCTCTATCTATCTATCTATCTATCTATCTATCTATCTATCTATCTATCTATCTATCTATCTATCTAT
>NC_068993.1:22654981-22656173 GCF_001194135.2 Octopus bimaculoides
ATCTATCTATCTATCTATCTATCTATCTATCTATCTATCTATCTATCTATCTATCTATCTAATCTATCTATCTATATATTTATTTATCTATCTATCTATCTATCTATCTCAGAACTTTTATATTTATTTCGGTATAAGCTCACTTCTCTCAATCCCCATATTAATAGAATTGCATGAGGCCTTTACACCTACCAACACCCTCTTGTATACATCAAAGCACAAAATAAACGAATCTCTATACTAAAACACCATTCCAAATATAAACAAGACATAGCCTATATAACATCTACAAAAACTAAAACCTTACTGACTAGCTAAAGCATAATATCCTAGGTATGTTCATTGTGCAACCTTAACAATCCATGACAAAAAGCTAACACACCCATTTACTAAGTTTTTGACTGCTGGAATAAATTTAAACTTTGACCACTACATTGCCAAATCAAAAGACGAAATCCAATAAATCCCCAAAATAACTGAACCTAGAGACAGGCACATTCGCTGATCAAAAAAGCTCTCTACCCTAATTACACCCCTTTTGTGAACCACTAAAAAACAACCTTGACTAGAATCTCACACACCTGAATATATACACCTATTTACAAAGTTTTAAATGCATGAATAAATTCTGAACAATAATAAAATCATTAATTTAATCAATAAAAGTTTCTACACAAAATCTCTCCACCACAACGTACCCTACAATCTAAGTACCATTCAAATGAACCCCACATACTCGAGAACAGGAACGGATCATGATAAAACGATGGCAAGAAAAGCCCCTACATGGTAAATACTGGGCTAAACTAAATGCAAAGGAAATAGACAGAGAAAAATCCCAGCAACTGTTGAGAAGCTCAGGATTCAAAGCAGAGACTGAAGGATTTTTAATTGCTGCACAAGACCAAAGCCTCCCCACCAGAAATTACCAAAAACATATAATGAAAACAAACATAACAAGTAACTGCAGAATATGTGGAGATGGACAAGAAACAATAAATCATATTATTTCTGGCTGCCCAGTCCTGGCTAAGAAGGAATATATTCACAGACACGACAGAGCTGGGACCTATATGCCAACACTATGGAATAACAACAGAAAAAAGGATGGTATAAACACACGCCAGAAAAGGTCACAGAAAACGAGAAAGCAACCATACTCTGGGATATGCCAATACACACAGATAGAGAA
>NC_068993.1:22656183-22659787 GCF_001194135.2 Octopus bimaculoides
ACTCTGGGATATGCCAATACACACAGATAGAGAAATTAAGACCAATAGACCAGATATAGTTGTCAAAGATCATGAAGGAAAACAATGCTTTCTAATTGATGTATCGATAGCAGCAGATGCCAACGTTTCCCTAAAAGAAATGGAGAAACTTTCAAAATACAAAGACCTGGAAATAGAAGTAACTCGAATGTTGAATCTAAAAACAGAAACAATTCCCATCATAGTAGGTGCCTTAGGTATAATAAAAAAATAATTCAGACAAATACATAACAAAAACACCAGGACTTACAAATATATATAACATACAGAAAATTGCACTGCTGGGCACTGCAGACATCCTACGCAAAACGCTTTCAATACAGTAACCATAAGAGCATCACAGCAAACCACAGCACATACCCAAGGCATACAGAGCTGCGCTGGGTAGGGAAGTGAAAGCTCGTTATAAAAATAAAACTACTGAATAATAATAATAATAATAATAATAATAATAATAATAATAATAATAATAATAATAATAATAATAATAATAATAATAATAATAATAATAATAATAATAATAATAATAATGTTGAGCATAATTTGTACATGAAAACTTAAATGGAAATCCCCTAGATCCAATGCTGCTCAGTGGCTCTGGCTTTAAAATTCTCCAGGCATGAACAATCGAATACTATAGTTTGTTACTGATTAAACAGAAAATAAAGTGCTAATATCGATGACAAAATGAAGAATAGTGTAAATACATAGGATGAAAACGGAAAGAAAGTGAGTAGCTAGTGTTATTTTGGAAACTACTAACTGGATTCATAGATGTATAACTTACAAGAGAAGGAGAAACTGATTCAGAAGTGCTGCTAGAAGAATTCAAGGATATTAGATAAGAAGCTGTTAAGTGATGTGCTGAAATAACATAGCTGTTGGTTGGGTAAACTAAAAGAAAGCATATGTGTACTATAAAGTTCAAGACAATTGGCTTTTGGAGTTCATATGATGTTTTTCTTTAAAAATAGCAAACCATTGAAATCTTATCTCGAGATGTAGCATTAAAGCGTAGAAGCGAATCAAGGAAAAAGTGGAAATCCGGAGGGAAATTTCAACGAGACTCGGTGTCTCCAATGCTTTTGTGATCACATTGATTCCTTTAACGAACATACAGAGAAAATATAGATCGGTTTATGAACTTCCTAATAACTAGAGTGAAAGAAAATTATCGGATTTACATAGGTGACCTCATACTGTATGCCAAAAATGAGAAAAAGGTCTGAATTCTCTTGAGAAAATGTTTTGATTCCCTGAAAGGATATTTAACAAGTATGCTAATGTGCATTTTGTTCATTATGGAAAGAGGTCAAAACGATCAAATCTGATGAGATATTGATTCCATCAAATAACATCATCAATCATTGACATTAATCAAGGATACAAGGAACGTAGCAAGACAATAAATTAATGGAAAGGGAACTAAGAGAAAATTTCTCCAAAGAGTACAGGATAAAAGTTAAGAAGGTAGTTGAAACAAAATGAGTGAAGGCGCATCGCTTAGTGGTTTAAACCTTTGGACTCACAATCATGAGGTAGTGAGATCGATTCCCAGACCGGGCTGTGTTTTGTGTTATTGAGCAAGACACTTTATTTCACGTTGCTCCAGTTCATTCAGCTATAGAAATGAGTTGCAACTTCACTGGTGCCTAGCTGTACCGGCCTTTGCCTTTCCCTTAGATAACATCAGTGGCGTAGAGAGGCGATGTTGGTATGCGAGGAAGACTGCTGGTCTTCGATAAACAACCTTAGCCAGAATTATGCTTCGGAGGGTAACTTTCTAGGTGCAATCCCATGATTATTCATGACCAAAGGGTTCTTTACACTTTACCTTTTACTGTACTGTAGTTTACTGTACCCTGAACCCTTTGAAACAAAACAAAAATTGAGGAAATATCACTAAAGCCAATCGATAGGTGAGCCATTATCCTGTGGAGATCCTGGATATAACCTGCACTCTTTTAAAATTGAATAAAGACAGAAATACATGAACTGGATTTAAGATTGAGGACGATGCACATTAGACACATTGCACACCATCGTAAAAGTAATGTCGGAAGGATTTATTTACCAAGAATGAAAGAAAGCATGGATTTACTAAATGTATAAGGCTTGAAACAAAATGCCATTATCGCTACCTGAATTATTGTGAAATAATATTATATATGTATGTATGTATGTATGTATGTATGTATGTATGTATGTATGTATGTATGTATGTATGGATGGATGTATGGATATGTATATACATTTATATTACATATATGCATATGTATGTGTGTATGTATGCGTGTCCGAGTGTACGTATGTATCTATATGTATACACATTTATATTATATATATGCATATATATGTATATCTTTATTATTTATTGTGACAACGATTCTCAAATCATAAGATTCTTTGTTAAGATTCTTGTAGGATACATCATAGTACTTTGTTTACAGGTGGGCATTATGTGTCGCAGTTCCAATATTTTCCAGCTACTTAGGTTACAGCTTGGTGGTTCTTCCAAGTACAACATTTACCAAAGGAATAATATGTTTTCATCGCTCCACTTGTCACTATTTCTCGCCTTACATGATTTCCTCTCAACGGGATTACGAACTCAATAACTTTTAGAATTTTTATTCCTTTATTCTGCACAATTATTCTTGAACTCCTTGCTTTCATTGTATAATAAATCTTCATTTATGTATCTATTTATATATAATCTACAGAATAATGCCCTTATATAAATATAAACGAATAATTACATTCTTGGGAATAGAAATTTCACTTATGAATTTTTTTACATACTGGCTTCCTGATAAAATTCTTGTAAAAGATTTTTATCCTTTTTTGAATTTATTTATATATAATCGATAGAATAAGAACTCAATGCATGTTCTTGAACTTAAGTAAATTTCATCATTACATATGGAACTTCAGTTGGCAAACACTATTTTTATGAGTTCACCAAAGTATCCACTTAAAGATTCTCTTCATATTTTTGCATGCTAATATGTAGACCATATATATTCTCTATAGTTTTTGTCAAACTTCTTATTCGGGGTGGAATTATGTAGAATAATTGCTATTCTGAAGACGAAACACGTGCTCACAAAAAATACATAAAAAATGCAATGAAATAAATAAATAGAATACAAAATACATTTTCTCTTCTTTCGTATTTGGAGTCAGTTGCTCTCGGTATTGATTATCGTCTCTCAAAATAAAGCTTAGTGTCAATTAATCAAAAATTAACCAGTATAGTATTCAATGTGAATTCTTCAATCTCCATTGATAAATTCTGAGTTATTTTAAGCTCACCTTCGTTATCCAGACACACACATACACAGTTTCTGTCAACCGAGTTCATTCACAAGACATTGGCTGGACCGCTGCTCTAGTACAAGGTATATAAAGTGCCACGCAATCTGACTCAACTCGAAATCACGGGGTTGCAAAGCGAGCTTTCTAACCACGCTACCATATCAGCGCCTTTCTCTCTCCCTCTCTCTCTCTCTCTGGGTAAATGTATATGTTTGTATTATATATATTTGTATGTGTGTGCATATAT
>NC_068993.1:22661863-22665287 GCF_001194135.2 Octopus bimaculoides
TGTGTGTGTGTGTGTGTGTATAAGTCACATACATATACATATACAAATATATATTCTTCACAAGTTCACTAGCTAATCGCTACACCAACACATGTTCTGACACTGTTTTTCTATATATCGCTGGCGAGGAGCCAAAGGAATGTCGAAATCACGTGATCTCGTGGTCTCAGCGCTGGAGATGCTGAGGATATATTTACCCGCTAGCGTTTTAAACAAAAGCCAATATGAGAAATTCTCTCATGGTATACACCGCAGTATAGTATATTATAACAGAACATCTACATCTGAGTCGGGATGAATATTACCTGATGGTATTAAGAGTCGCTAAAACACATACAAACACGTACGCCCTATGGCACACACACACACACACACACACACACGTTTCTAATTTATACGAAATGCGAATATATTTCTAGATTTTAAAATATACAATCGCAATACCAAAAAGAATGACATCAAATTTCATATACTCTTCACTCTATCGAATTCAGATTTCACTTTTAAGTTCACTTTTTGAATAAGTTAGACGATGTTTGAATGTAATTTCTGCATTACATTTACTTACTAGAATTTATTTGACTTAGCTATCTACGAATACGTGTCAGATAAAATGGTAATATAATGCGCACACAGGTTCACATGCATACATACATACATACATACATACATACACACACACACACACGCACACACACACACACACACACACACACACACATATATTTATGTGACCGCGTGTATATCGTTGGCGATTTTCTTTCTCTGTCTTCCCTTCAGACTTTTTCTATATTTCTGATGAAGAGCTCAGCTCGAAACGTGAATTCCTCTTTCTTTTCTTTCCTATCCTGAGCGTCCAATAACACTGTACTTATTCAACGTCCTCGCGTTGTAGTTTTTTCATGTTTTTTTCTTGCTAGTTCATGTTTGGATTGACTATATATATATATATATATATATATGCTGTCGAACAGATATATACGACGGCAATACACGTTTCCTTGTAGAAATGATTCGCCCGTAGGGATGATTCTCTGAAAGTGCCGGGTGTTAAAACACTTGAAGGCAGTTATATTGGGTTGAGGAATAATTCATGACCGGCTTTTTTACAAATTTAAAAATCTACGCAGAAAAAAAACGCATCGGCAAAATATTTTACGCTAATTGAAAGAAAAGTTTTTGCTCTACAAGTGTGTTTTGATTTTTTTAATATTATTGATTTTTTGAATTTTCAGATCATAAAATGGACAACACTGAGCAGTGGACAACACTTAGCATTTTCGACACCATTTGTTTTTTGCATTTGATCTCACGAAGCTGCTCGTGAAATTTGTGCTATGTATGTAGAAGGAGAAATGCCTCAAAGTAGCGCGGTTGGTTTTCGTGCTTCAAAAATGGGAATTTTGATCTTAAGGACGGATCACACGCCGGTCGACCAATTGAATTCTATGAAAAGTGATTGAATCAGCTTCTTCACGTAATTCCTTGTCAAACGACCAGAGAATTTGTGGCGCAGATGGATTATGATAAAAGTCTGTGGTGAACAACCTTCACTCAATGGGCAAGGTTAATCGACCTTAGTTGGTCGACTGGCGTGTGATCGGTACTTGATGTCAAATTACCCATTTTTTAAGCTCCCAAACCAAAGGAGGTGTGTACTTTGAGGCATGGCTTCTTCTCCACGCAAAACACAAATCTCATGAGTAGCTTCGGTGGGCTTAACAACTCGATTAAATGCAAAAAGCAAGTGGTGCCAAAAGTGCTCAGTTTTGCCCCCATGACATTCATTTTAATGATCTAAAAATACACAAAAATCATTAAAGATGAAAAATCAAAGCACTATCTTGTAGAGTAAAAATTCTCTTTGAAATCACACAAAACATTTTGCCAATGTGTTTTATTTCTGCGTGCATTTGTACATTTTTGTATTTGAAAATAAAATGCTCATGATTTGTTCCTCTACCCAATATATATATATATATATATATATATATATATATACGCACACATGTAGGTATGAATGTATGTATGTATACATACCTACATACACGGGAACATACACATATGTATGTAGAGAAAATATGATAAAATCTATATAACCGTTGGAAATGACACCAATTGTTTCTCAACTTGAAACATGGTAAGATAATTTATTTTATTATATTTTATGAGTAAATTACCACATGTCTGAATTAATATAAACAATCTCTAAATTAAGGTAGGTATTAAGCTAGCTCATCGAGTGAGAGAAAAAATCCATGTTGAACAATAATCCCTTGACATAATGTTTCAAGAACGCAAAGTCAATGTCGAAAAATAGAACCTATGAGTTATGGAACCTTTGAGTGACAACTACATATATACATACATACTACATACAAACATAAATATATATATATATATATGTATATATATATATATATATATATATATATATATATATATATATATATACATATACATCTCTCTGTCTCTCTCTTTCTCTGTCTGTCTGTCTGTCTGTCTCTCTCTCTCTCTCTATATATATATATACATGGCATAAGTAAATAGACAGCATTATAGTCATTGAAATTTCTTTAAATCTGAAATTATACATTCCAATCATTTATTAATTGTTATGATGTGAATATTTAATATTTAGTAGGCATACTCCCTTTTCAATGCAAGGACACTATTAGGCATGTTAATAATCAGATGACGAATATTCTCTTGAGGAATTTCTTGTCAAGTTTCATACAGTAATCTCAAAAGATGTGCCTTTGAAAATGCTTTCTTGTTCTTTTCCTGAAGTGTCCTGTCTTATCCAAATTGTTCCCCTGACCATCACAGAATTGCTGACGTGATTCATTGTTGGGTAAGATATTTTCGACTGAAATTCTTGGAACACAGAGTTTCGAGACCCACATTCAACCACTGTCAGAAAATACAGCAAATCTAGACTTATCGGAGAATGAGCGTCCCGAAATGCTAGTGGCCTCTCTACCATCACACTGGCCCAATGTTTTTCCGCTTGATATAGTCTGGTCAAAGAAGTTGCTTCCTTCTTGCTGCTCTGCCATAGTAACCAAGTTTGTGCAGATACCTGACAGCCGTTCTGGAACTGACATCAACGTATTCTGCTATGTCAGAGGCCTTGCAGCGAGGATTAGCTGCCACATTTCTCCTAACAAAGAGAAGGCTCCTTCAGAGAGCCCTGGTCAACCTGGGTGAGGTGATGTGGACGCTTTCCCCTCTCTGGTGAATTGCACAATCACTCTATTAACTGTAGAAAGCGGGATCCCAAGATTTCCTGCGATTTTACGCTATGTCCACTTTCAAGTATGTCATATTTTCCGTTTGTTGTCTTTTTATTTAATCCTGTAAATATTTATGCAACGCACGCAGTCATCAGTATTTTTTTACATATATTTATATATATATATAT
>NC_068993.1:22665782-22670989 GCF_001194135.2 Octopus bimaculoides
TATATGTGTGTGTGTGTGTGTGTGTGTGTATAAATATGTATGTGTATATATGTATATACATCACGTGCACACACACATATGTAGAAAGAGATGGAAAGATTGAAAGAGGGACAGACAAGAACTAAATTTAAAGAAAGAGTTCTTTGTTGATTAAATTTCATTTTGTCTAGTCACTTTTCAATTTATCAATTTAAAAAGTGTAAGTGAAAAATAAATATTTATTTTGAAAACAATGTTCGAAACAGAAAAATATATCACATTAGTCTACTTTATGAGAATACCACAAAATATGAACTTTTGAAACACATAAATTCATTTTCATCAGCATTGGATATGTGTGTTAATGATCGAGAAGAATAAGAACTATACGGTGAAAATTCTTACTCGAATGTGACAAGCTTTGCGAAGGAAAATCACAAACGAATGTGATTACCGCATCATTTAGAATTTCCATTGTCTTTCTTTATGTAATCATATTATCCATGCTATTATATCAAACCATTTTCATTAATTTTATATCGGATTCAAACCCTGTCATTGCAATTGCCACGGAACAGCCAGAATTTTTGTCTTTATGGAATCCTTGAATACTCCTCCGGTTTGCTTCAGCTCGATGTCAATCTGAAGAGTCTACGAGGAGTCAGAATATTAATTCTTATATAGAGGTATATCTTCCTTCAAAATGCCTTAGATAGGTTATACTCTTTATGACGCTCTTTATCTGATATATCGGGGCTGATCCATTTGCAAGACTCGTACCCCAAACCAATACTTTGCCACTAAGTAGTCGGATTTTCAGGCGGATCGTGTAATCTAACAACGCCGGCCGAATATTGTCATGTTGAATAAGAGAGACAAATACTGTCAGATCATTGATGTCGCCATACCAAATGCCACGAATGTTGTGAGTAAAGAAGTTGAAAAGTATCAGAAAGTGAAAATTATTATTATTATTATTATTATTATTATTATTATTATTATTATTATTATTATTATTATTATTATTATTATTATTATTATTATTATTATTATTGTTGTTGTTGTTGTTGTTCAGCGGTTTTATTTTTATAACGTGCTTTCACTTCACTACCGAGCGCAGCTCTGTGTGCCTTGGGTATGTACTGTGGTTTGCTGTGATGCTCTTATGGCCACTGTATTGAAAGTGTTTTGCGTAGAATGTGTGCAGTGCCCAGTAGTGCAATTTTCTGTATCTTGTATATAGTTGTAAGTACTGGTGTTTTTGTTATGTATTTGAATTTTTTTATATTCCACTATGATAGGAATTCTTTCTGATTTTTGATTCCACATTCGAGTTACCTCTATTTCCAGATCTTTGTATTTTGAAAGTTTCTCCATTTCTTTTAGAGAAACGTTGTCATCTGCTGGTATTGAAACATCAACTATAAATAACTTTTTCTTTATGATCTCTAACAACTATATCTGGCCTATTGGTCTTAATTTCTCTATCTGTGTATATTGCCATATCCCTTAGTATGGCTGCTTTCTCGTTTTCTGTGACCTTTTCTGGCGTGTGCTTATACCATCTTTTTTCTGTTGTTATTCCATAGTGTTGTCATAGCTTCCAGTGTATGTAGGTCCCAACTCTGTCTTGTCTGTGAATATGTTCCTTCTTAGCCAGGACTGGGCAGCCAGAGTTAATATGATTTATTGTTTCTTGTCCACCTTCACATATTCTGCAGTTACTTGTTATGTTTGTTTTCATTATATGTTTTTGTTGTTTCTTCTTCTTCATATTTGTTAGGTAGTATGACTTCTTGTTTGTATTTGTCAGCTTCCTTAAATATTGAAAACAGTTTTTTGTTTTGCTCATGTTTTGTGGCTATTTATATTATTTTTCCTTACTTCTGAAGTAGGTATTTTCGAAGTCCTATGGTGGTTATTTTAGCTGTATAAGACCCCTGCCACCTTCTGTGCGTTGTATATTTAGCCTTTCTATATCAGATTTGGGCGGTGCATCCTAGATCCTATCATTGCTTTTCTTGTTTTCCTCTCTATTTTCGTTAGTTCATTTAGTGTCCAGTTAAGGATATTGTAACTGTAATTTATAACTGGGACGGCTGGAGTGTTGATACCTATTACCATGTTTTTAGCATTTAGCTCGTCTATAGTATTATTTCTTTATTTTCTCTTTCATTTGTGTGTGTTATATCGTATCTAGTTCATTGATTCCGAAATATTTGTATGTCTGGCTTTGGTCTAATCCTCTTATTTCATTGGCTTTGTCTAGTGTGATGTTGCTACTCTTAGCTAGTTTTCCTCTTTTCAAGGTTGCATTGGCACATTTTTCTAATCCAAATTTCATACACCCGTATACACATACTCACACACTTATATTTAATACAAATATATAAAAGTATGTCTGTTTCGTGCTATGACATTTTGATTCAGTCGCACGGCATGTTATATGAAACGTTAGTACTAACACTTTAAGGCAAAAAGGTAAGAAATTGTAGTCACCTATGATTATTTAACTCAATGGTAATTTGGATACATTAGTTTCTGAAATGTGCAGACATTGAAACTATGTTATTTATTTAAATGGTAAAACTGAAGACAGAGCAGTTTAGTGACAGTGTATTTACAAGTTTTGCGCAATTCAAACATCGTCTAATTATTCAATACAGGACGCCGTACATTTATAATATAATAAAAACAATTTTACAGTATCGTATTCTATGAGTCTTATATTTTAAACATAACTCTTGTTAGGATCTAGACACTAATGACGTTAGTATCATGGTAGTCTGTTTGAATATCGAGTCGTTACATTTATGTTGCTGTGATTTAAGAGTATAATGCTATTAGTGTCACAAAACTTATTTCATATCACGTTGTTGCCTTTACGTTACCGTTTGCACAACAAGCTTGATGGATAATCAGGATTTTGTTTCTAATTAGCTGCTTTGGAAATGCTCATTAGAAGCTTTATAGAAATCAGAAATCGGATAAAAATGAAACTTCATATAAGGAGGCTAGAAAAGGTTGAAAAACAATCCTGAAGGAAAAAAAAGTACCACCTCTATAATAGATTTAACATCTGGCTGTAGTCAATGTAAACTGTTGTTGATTGTAAGGATATGGAGATGTATATGTGCTCAGCAATTATATGAAGAGATAATCTCAAACGTAATATTCTTGTGAACCATTCAATAAATTATGATTTCAAAAGAGTTGCAAAGGACCCATGCAAATTCAGTGACGTGTGGCTTAAACAAATATTCATTATGACTTCATACATGAAAGCCAAATTCAGCAAGTCTCGTTTAGCCGTTTCATCGTGGATCTCAAAGCTCCTTTGTCATCATAATTTTGCAAGGTATAACAACGTTTATGACTGGACAAAGAATTATAGAACAAGCAAATAACACTGATATGCTGAAGTGGATTCAGCGAAATTTATTGTCATCAGAATCAAAGGAGATAGTGCGACAGCTTAGCTGTGTTGTGAAATAACTGGGAGAGGAAAACCGGAAGAAATCATTTCCAAAACACTCGACAATTTTATTACGAGGTATTCCTGACATCTCTTTATGGAGGCGGTAGAAGAATGCAGATCCGAGATGCTCATATAGACAAACCTGTTTTCGGCATTCAGGCATAATATATGATGAGGTAAAATCGTTAGGAAAGTTTTACACTTGCGTTTTTATAATTGTATTCTTTTGAAAAATTAACTGATGGAATTGTGTAAAAAATATTATAAGGGCAAGAGAGATATTGCTTCTGTGATCAATGTTTCACCTGGATTTTCAATAATTAGTAATGGAGTTTGACAGACCTAGGGGGATGAAGCTATCGCTTTGTTTCCTGTATGCTAAAAAAAATTTGCGAGGCAGTCTTTACAATTGCAACACTGCAATTGGATATCACATTGCCAATGCAATCATTGATTAGCTTAGAACATTTGAGTTAAAAAATATTACTTGGTTGTAAATATGACGTCTGTTATATAATGTCAGGAAAGAATAATTGTATGCAAGCCATGATAAATAGCATATACCCAAAACTATGTTTGCTCATTGTGTTGCACATAAAGGGAATATTGTGAAGAAACACCATTATTTTTCCTTTTAGAGAGAGCAAGGGGATATCTCATTCTAAGTGTGCCATCACTACCCGAAACAAGTTGGATGGCATATTATAAACACATCAGGATATTTTTCATTACCATTAAAAGTATTTTTGAGCAGTTGTGTATTTTGATCACGTCAGATTCAAGTAAGCACGACAGTAAACTCTCCACTTGCAATATTTTATTAGTACATCAGCTTTTTTTCATGCGTCTGGTAGTAATTTCCTTTTAACTGATTGGAGTTCATAACACAAGCTCTCCAAGATGTTCAACTGAATGCAATAGAATTATATAGTCATGTCTAAGAGGTTCTGAGTGTGCTCCTTTGTCGCAGATAAAATACAGGACAAGTCAAGGAAAATATTTGAAAGATCAACTGCTAATAGAAAAGAGCACTGGACTAACTATCCCTTCCAAGTCAATGTGGTCGACAGAAATTCTGTTCAAATATTGGTGGCTGAATAGAATATTTTGCTCATTAAAACAGTGCCCTCATATTCATTCTATCACACCATAATTTAAAAGTTTATTTGCTTCTGATATTAAACAGACATTTGGCTGTATTCAATTTATCTACAACAAGTAGTGAGGCTTACGGAGGAGCAATTCGTAGATGGCGCTTATCAAATCGAAAACTTGGAAGTAGTTACTTGTTTTGAAATTTCATCAGAAGGGTTGGATGATGGATAAACAGACAGCCTTGAGAACATGCTTCAACAGAGTCATCATACTTCCTCTTCTTCGGCAAGCTGTTCCCATCGTAGTATGCAGAGCAGCCTGCAGCATGGAAAGGTACAGACGGAAACCTAGTTTTAGTCAACAATACCAGATTAGCATCTATCTGGCCAGTGCATCATGAGGGTTAACAAAATAAAAGTATTTGACGATGAACGTAAATCAACTAGAAAACACTTGAATTCGCTCCCGCGAAATATCTCTTTCAATATCTCTACAGCTCATAACATAAGGCATGTACATTTTCTTTTTTGCATCACTAATTTTTTTTTATCATTTTGTAATCTTTTGTTACAAAAGCATATACATGTGGATGTATAGATTAAGCATTATGTGTGTATATATATATGCTAGATATATCAATATTCATCCCCCCTCT
>NC_068993.1:22671203-22673679 GCF_001194135.2 Octopus bimaculoides
CATATGTATATATAGGCTATAACTATTTATGTATGTATGTATGTATGTATCTATCTATCTCTCTGTCTATCTACTCTCTCTCTCTCTCTCTCTATATATATATATATATATATGTGTGTGTGTGTGTGTGTGTGTTTGTGTTTGTGTGTATATAATGTATATTTATAGCTATATTACATGCGCACACATATATTAATATATATTGTAATACTTCAGTTAGAGCTGTAGATACGTTCCAAAAATGCAGTTCTAAATGAAACCTTGCTATACAGAGTTATTATAGCAACATAAATAGAGATACAAGCTCGATAGTCTATCTTAACGGAGTTATTTACACGAAGGGAGGTGATAAACACCGTCAAACTACTAAAATAATCCAATTTTGAGGCATTCGATAATAATAATAATTCGTTCCCGTGGTGCTGACACTGCAATACGGTTCTAAAGCGCATAATAGATGCATTATTTTGCTAACTCAAGCAGGCTGTCAATATAAAGCCCTTATCATGAGGTTTCCCTAAATCCTTCGCGTTATTATTTAGCATTATCTTTTCCTTTGTTAACTGAAAGGAAACATTCATGTTAGCTATTGCATACTTCAGATCATAGCTTCTTCCAAATATCGATGATGTAGTTCTGCATTGCTTTGTCAATGGATGCTTTGATATTATCTGTGGATTTCATAATATGGTGGTTCTTCCAAAAGTCCTTGATACACTGTTATCTTGGTCCACTGTTTTACTCAGCAAATTGCTTGAAGTTACAAGACCTCGATATCAAACACTACATTTTGGCGAAGAAAAATTCCTTTCGACAGGAATACAGGTCTAATATGTGTTGATATTTTAAGTGGATGGCTCGGAGCGTTATCAATCACTATCAATGTTCAGGGTTATGGCGTTTGCTTTATGCTTTTTACGATTGGATAAATACATGGCACTAACTATTGTGTACAAATTTCTGTCGTTATTCATGTCTCCTTGTTTGATTTCCAGATAACAGGAATATACTGCCTTTATTGGTCCTCGTGTTTCTGAATGATAAACAAGCATCGGTCTCAACCCGGAGCTTCCTGAAGTGTCACTGTTAAGTAATTGTGTTAAATAATTTTTCTGACCTTCAACACCCACATGCGTCTTTGCTTCCCAGGAGGCAAAAGAGTGAGATTCCTTTTCTATAAATTTCCTGTTCATCTACATCAAATAGAAGTTAGAATTAGTATTTGGCTCGCTAAATGATACAGTTTTATTTCAGTCTTTGTATCCAGTCTCATGGCAGGAAGCTGAAATGCGAATAACTAGATTTGAGTTGCTAGCTGCCAAAATCATAAATAACTCTCGTCCCATATAATTGAGGACCATTTTGAATTTTTCGCTTGTACTCACGAAAAATATGTACATAAATGTACATATGCACATATTTAGCATAAGAATGTAATTAGAGGTGATGAATGTATTATCAAGAGTCTTCCCATTAGATTTTCATCCGCATACAATGCCTTAATCTTTGCGTGGTGGATAAAATAAGTGTCAGTTAAGTACTAGGATCATTTATCTTCATAGGTATACAAGCCCATTATTTTAGAGAAAAAGTTGAACGAGGCATGGTGAGCGACAATGTATTTTCCAAGAGTAATAATAAGCTAAGTCAAACGAACAAATGTCAACCGAGTAGTATGGTTTTACAACATCAGCTGCAAGCATGAAAATTACATGGGCGTACGAATACGGAAGTTACGAAATAGCAGCTAATGTCACCCAGTAATGATGTTCCTTATTTCTTAGATCAGCTCCAACAGAAAGAATCTGGAACTAAACAATGATATGGATTTTCTAAGGAGTGTATAATTGATTACCACTATCTATTTGAATGGATTTTAATATATATTCTTTTCAAAATTTGGCACAAGTTCAGTAATTTCAGGGGAAAGGGTAAATGGATTACATGACCCCAATGCTCAAATGGTACTTGTTCTATCGATCCCAAAAGATGAAAAGCAAAGCCGACCTTGGTGGAGAGTGAACTCAAAGCATAACGGCTGACGAAATCCCACCCCCAAATAAAAAAGACAAAACATTACACATGCTGAGGGTTCTGCCAGCTCCCTGCTTTAATAAATTTTCATGAATCAAAAGCTAAATGCAATCTTGAAAGAATTTAAACTCAATGTGTAAGGGAAGAAATTAATTGCTAAGAATATTTGACACACATAAATAATTGTTTAAGGTTTAGAAAATAAGAACAGAGGATGATAAATGTATCTTAGGTATGAGGAATTTAATCAGTGTAAGCTCATCATATTACCAATAACCAATCATCGCCCCAAGTGAGATGTTTTCACTCTGGAGTCATTATCTATCTATCTATCTATCTATCTATCTATCTATCTATCTATCTATCTATCTATCTGTGGAGGCGCAATGGCCCAGTGGTTAGGGCAGCGGACTCGCGGTCATAGGATCGCGGTTTCGATTCC
>NC_068993.1:22674099-22677197 GCF_001194135.2 Octopus bimaculoides
ATCTATCTATCTATCTATCTATCTATCTATCTATCTAGAGTTACTTACGTTTCTTGCTTAAATAAAAGAAATTTTATTTAACAAACTGTGACACTAAAGACCAAGGTTACCGTGGTCTTTTCGTAGGTTTTTCTTTCCACGGATAACCTCCCCATTTATTGGGAATTTTTTTGTATTATTTCGTATTATTTGTAAATACCCCAAACGTTTTGCGATGTTTTTTTTCATCGTTGTCCCCACTTTTCTTTTTTTTCTGCTTTGTTTTCGACCCCCTCGAAAAGAAAAACTCTACATTTGTATTTTGTCCACTCTGTGTTGAGCCCTGTGTGGCTAATAAAGAAACCTATCTATCTATCTATCTGTCTGTCTAACAACACACGTACAATCACACATATATAGACTGTATCTGCTCCTGTGATTAAATATCAATGTGATTCCGATGAGACGAATACAGAAATATATCTGACGGAAATTTAAAAGGGACATCAATTCTAGTGAAAGAATGCATTCATTTCCTCTCGGAATCGACTGTCATATGAAGGAAATAGCGTTAAAATAAATATTTGTAAATGGTTAACACCACGTCTGTAACGGTACGCTGAATGCATTCCCAAACCATGACTATACTAACAAAAAAAAAGTTATGCTGTGTGCCTGGTGGGAGATGAAGGGTTTCGATTTTTATGAAGTGTAAAATCAAAAAGAAACCGTCAATGCTGAGAAATATTGTCTTCAGTTAGAAGCATTTCACAAAATTTTGTAGAAACAGCGCCCATCACTTGTCATTCGCATAGAAGTGTTGCACTTATATGGTAAAGCAATACCATATAAGTGTTGCACTTATATGGTAACGCAATACCATATATTAACCAAGTCACAATGAAAACAATATGCATTAAACATAGAAGTTTGCCTCAGTCGACTTACTATCTTGTTGCTACCTCGCATTATCATCTTTTCAGATCATTGCAACATTATTTAGAGGAAAAACTGTTTATTAATTGTAAAAAGGTTGAAAATGATATTGAGTAATTCATTTCTTCAAAACCTGAAGAATTGTACACCTGAGGGATCAACAGTTTGCCAAATAGATGAGATTATGTTATGAATAATGAGGAGAAACATCTTCTTAAGTAAATATATCAATATACCATAGAAACTTTTGTTTCTTTCCTGCATACGTAATACGTACAATATTGTCTCTGTTACGAGACAGCTTTTACAACGCTTAATAATGAATTCGATAGGAATTATAGTTTACCAGTCACGTTCTTTGATATCTGTATCATTGTTTGCGTCTATTGATCGTATCATAATATATTTGTATGTCTGTATGTATATATATATATATATATATATATATATATATATATATACAATCATACACATTTGTATATACATAACCATTCATACAGACATATAGTGTGCTACAAAAAAGACAATGTGATAAATATCAGAAAGCGAAAACAATGATAAAAATATCAAAGAAGTTGATTGATAAACTCTAAGTCTGATCTAATTCATCATTAAGTGCTGAGAAGGTAGTCTTTTAAATTTATTGTAGCTGGTAAATAAAGGTCTGTTAGAAAAAAATATTGTCAGCTATAATAAAAAATACAACTGTAGATAATAAGGAAATTATTGATGAAACCTAAACGTTTACACTTCAGTTACAAGTGCTAAATACACTAATAACTAAATGTCTTTTGACAATTTCTTCTCCCTCATCTAGCTTATATCTTATTGCCACTCCATTAATACGAATAGCTAAATAAAAGCTGATGAATGTATAGGAACATCAATATATAAGTAAATAGCATATACACATATATATTTATATATATGCGTACAATGTTCCCAATGATCAGTGATTTTCGTCCTCCGTAACGAGTGGACAGACAGACAGACAGACAGACACACACACACACACACACACACAAACACACAACATTTATATATATATATATATATATATATATATATATGTGTGTGTGTGTGTGTGTGTAACGGAAACTGAAAGAAACCCGTCATATATATGTATGTGCGTGTATGTGTGTGCGCACGTGTGGGTGCTTGTGTATGTGTGTGTGTGTCTGTGTGTCTGTGTTTGTCCTTCTGCCAACGCTTGACAACCGATGCTAATGTGTTTACGCCTCCATAAATTAACAGTTCGGCATATGAAATCGATAAAATAAGTACCATGCTTTAAAAAAAATAGTACTGGAGTCGATGCATTCGACTAAAAATTCTTCAAGGCGATGCCCCAGCATGGCCGCTGTCGTATGACTGAAACAATTAAAAGGATATATTATCCTGACGGTTACCATGTTTCCTCATAATTCAGTTTCAGATGCCTGCTAACCACAACAGTCCTTTCCTGATACCTGAGTTAACAAGAAGTTGCTAGGGTCTGGTAACTATTCTGCCTTAGTAAATCCTAGTGTCATATTCAGGACTGCATAATTTCCGAAAATTAAGTAATAGTATTAATAATAATAAGGAGAACGGAGATTTTTCATAGCCATAATTTTATTTAACAGCTATTTGAAGCATTCATTTCTGGACTTACGCGTGTTTCGACTGCAGTCGATACAGTTCAAATGCACGAAGATGCAGAGAAAGATGCTGCAAATAACTGTTAAATAAAATTATGAATGTGAAAAATCTCCGTTCTCGTTATACTCTTTTACATTTTCAGTGATTTGACTGGGGACATGCTGGAGAATATCTACTTCAGAATTTATTCTTTGGAAGCCTTGTACTTATTCTATCGGACTCTCCTGCCGAACCGCTAAGCTACAGGAACGTAAAGATACCACCATCTGTTGTCAAGCGATGCTGGGAGAATTAACTCAGACACACAAACATACACACATACACACACACATATGTATATACATATATACGACGGGCTTCTTTCAGTTTCAGTCTACCAAATCCATTCACAAGGGTTTGGTCGGCCCGAGGCTACAGTAGAAGACACTTGCCCAAGATGCCACGCAGTGGGAATGAACCCGGAACCATGTGGTTGGTCGGCAAGCTACTTACCACACATCCACTCCTGCGCCTATCATTATTAATACTATATATATATATAT
>NC_068993.1:22678186-22679844 GCF_001194135.2 Octopus bimaculoides
ACACACACACACACACACACACACACACACACACACACACACACACACACACACACACACACACACACACACAACTAAACAAAAATCCCACACATATATATACACCTATTTATGTGTCTATCTATATAATTCCTTCTCTGAATCTAAAGGGTCTTGTATATATATATATTATATGTATAAATAGCCTAACGCCTTCTTTCAGAGTAAAACACGTCACAAATAACTAGTTATCCTGCTCAAGATATCAATTTCCATACAATTCTCTAAACAAGAATTAATGGTTACTTGAATAAAAACATTTGAGAGCAAAGTTGTTCAAGAAACAACAAGGCATAAATAAATGAATAGTAGGTGGACAGCAAATCCACATTTCACGATAAACTACTATATGTACTTAACAATTATTCTCTTCCTTTGAAACCAAGAATATTGACTAGAGTGGACAATTTCTGAGGAGAATACTTCTCAAGAGTTTCTTATATATTTGCTAAGCGGAAACTGAACTAAAAGTCTCTCACTCTCTCTTTATTTCTCTCACGCCACGCACACACACACATGCACGCACACACACACACACAACCACACACACATACACACACACACACACACACACACACACACACACACACACATTTGTGTTTGTGTGTTTGTGTATGTATGTATGTGTGTGTTTGCATTATGTGTGTACTTCTACATAATGTGTGCGCGCTTGAGTTTGTCTAAGCGTATGAATTGCTTTGTGCATGCACTGCGCCTATATGTACTTGTGTGTGTATGCGAGTGTGTAAGAAATACATTGAGGAGACCTCTAGGAGTATAGCGAAGAAGCTAAACGGTCACTGGAGAGAGTATAATGACGAGAAACACTCATCCATGCTCTATCAATATACCAGTGACAAAAATGGGGACACACTGAGCCGAATTGACATCTGAATTTTGTCCAAATACCCAAAGAACCCATCACTGAGACAAACATGCGAGTAAATCCTCATAAATAAAACATTACCCATGCTAAATAGGAAATACACGTAGAAGATTAGACTATACCAATGCAACAAATACCACCCATACAGTGTATATACAGAGGTACATTCGTAAGTAGGCAGTCAAGTAGATAAATAGGTAGGCAAATAGGTAATTAGGCTTTAGGTGGTTAGGTTAGATATATAGATTGTTAGTTAATTAGTTAATTATGTAAGTTAATAGGTTGGGAAACAGACAAGCAAATAAGTAGATAAGTAGATAAGTAGTTAAGTAGGTAGATAGACAGGTGCATCAATACACACATGAACACACAGAAGAATACATACATTCATACGCAAGCATACGTCCACATTGGCACGCACACGCACAAACACACACATGCACTCACACACACACATACTCACACACACACATGCACACACACACACATACTCACACACACATACACACAACACGGTCTCAGGCAGATAATGGCTACCTCAGTAAAGTACTAAGAAGAAAGTCATTGAACATGTTGCAAGGATTGCACTGCATTTAAATTGATGTAATGGTTGCATTGTTCAATTAAATGGAGTCGCTTGAAACGATCGTACTGCATTGCCTCCGGATATCCTGTTGCTTATTTATATATATGCATATATATATATATATATATATATATATATATATATATA
>NC_068993.1:22679855-22684740 GCF_001194135.2 Octopus bimaculoides
ATATATATACACCTTTTTCTGTAAATAGTTGGAACAAACCATGTTGCTCTTGTAAAGAGTGCCAATATATCACACAAAACATTTTCAGATTAGCAGTATTTACTCTGAACTGCTAATTAAAATGGAATCCATCAAAATAAATGTCCTGCATAAATCTTCATCAAAAATACGTAGGTACGTAGGTAGATAGATACAGTACTCAAGTTGACATCCAATTCAAAGCCTCAGAGTGATGAGTATTAACAAATATTTTAATATCATAATGTTAGTTAGATACGTCGCAACTTAACATTATATAAAGGGTATTTTGAATATCTCAAAAGCATTGTAGAAAATATGTGGAACTTCAAGTCAAGATTGTATTCATTTAATTCCTCTTAGCTCGTTAATACCAGTTCGAAAGTAACGCGACTCACGTTTCCAAGATTTGGCAGCACCATGTATGTATGAGTGGTCAAGTACTTGCAGAGAAATGAGTTTCTCTTTAATCATTTGAATTGGAGATTTAACGTATAATGAGAACCAATACTGAAGGCTATGAAATTGTTTGAAAATGTGTTCGCATTTCTATTACCTGCTGCATCCGGAATTGGGGTTTAAAAATACAAATTTACAATTATAAAACAATACTCGTTTATTACGTTTCTTATTCGAACTCATGTCTATTGTTCGGAAATCTTTCCTCACACCCCCGTGACCTCCTCCGCGATACCGTTTTCATGTGTGCTCTTGCTCTTCTTATTCCATCCTATTCATCAATAATGTTTATCCTTATATGTATCATAAATATTTATCTAATTTTCTGTATTTTCCTAAAAATATATATTCTGCATTTAGTAATGAATCCTACTATTTGCTTAGCATTTTTCTTGGAAAAATTCAAACCTAGTACAACAAATGAATGAAACCCTAAAAGTCAGCACTAACAAAATGCTTTCGTTACTTCACACAATAGCAGCAATATCTTTCTTACCTATTCATAATTTCGTGCACTTAACTATCAATACTTAAGCATGTTTCTTATAGAAACAACAATGTCCCATTGCTGCGAATGGAACTGCTGACATTAAAGCTTATAAGCTGACACTGTTTACTATACGAAATGTAACACAAAAGATTATCTTTAATCTAGACCAGGGCTGGCCAACCTGAGGCCCGCGTACCCCGCTTGATACTTTTTTGAAATAGGGTTATTTAAACAAACATCTTAAAAATTTTATCAAAAATTAAAGATTGTAATGAAAAGTAAAAATGAAAGATACTATTTTTTTTTGCAACGGTGATATTTCATGTTGATTTAACGATCATTCATTCATTATTGTAATAATGGCATGAGAAAGCAAAATGCTTTTAATTCTGTCAGTATACAAGTGGCTCTCAAAAAAACTTTCTGTAATTAAAGTGGCCCGCACTGCAATTCGAGTTGGCCAGGCCTGGCCTAGATTCAGCATGCAACGTCTACTGTAAGTATCTCAACAGATACATCTTTCACTGATTAATCAAATTAGTTGCAACTCTGAAACCACCTTAACTTATTTCATTTAGATCTATGTATCTGTCTGTCTGCCTGTCTGTCTGCCTGTCTGTCTGCCTGTCTGTCTCTCTCCGTGTACACACACACACGCACACACACTCACACACACACATATGTATGTATACAATTGAGGGGATTATTATAATTTAGGCTAGTATCTCATCAACACGTAACGTAGGAACCTGGTTAACGTAGTATTTCGTTCACAGAGGAAACATCGATTAAACGCAAATTGATTATAGAGAGAAGCACTTCACAAATTCAAGCATTATTTCAGTAGGCATAATATATAAGCACATAATAATATGAGCCTGTGAATGAACAATAATGATTTTATCTTATTTTATTTTATTGCATATTCTGCTTCTTTTGCATAACTTCACATGTGATGCGGAATCAAAAGACTTTGCCTCCTGTTTGATCTCCATTCCTATTTCTTTCCTTCTTTATCTTTTTCACCTTGTATTTCTTTAAGGAAATCTTTTGAAATATTTGGAAACATAAAACAATAAAAAACATAAGGAGTCAAATGTTCTTTAACACTTACTTTTGTTGATATCTTCATAATTGGTGCTTCTTTGAGACTGATAAATGTCTGTGATTTTGAAATAAGTTGAGGCATTCCTGTCTTTCGTCACATCGTTAAACAACGAGGATAATGGTTGATACACACCTGAAAGTTTACAGTATAAATTGAGACAAAGCAAACATATCGCAATAGTAAAAAATATCAATTAGTATAAGGATTTTACTACCGAAAACATATTTAAAAACTGTAGTGACGACTGCAAAATGTAATTCAGATTATGGTGAGTCAAATTTCTGGTAGAATTTTCAAATCTACTGGAAGCTGTTTCAGTTCAAATACGTTGTTAATGCAATTTGCAGCTTTCTGTTTGAGTTGAATTTATACATATCATCAAATAAATACATTATACCCTGTGACAAGAAAACCATGTTCTATAAATTGAAATTTCCATTTCATACTCCAAATAACCATTTGATAGAATTTTCTGGAATCTCATATAAGTGAGGCAAATTTTATAATTCGTAGAAATAAATCGAGTGAATAATCTATTTCATATATTTAATGTATTTAATAAATAAATACTTGATAAATGTATTTTTAATTAAAATGTATTTGACATCCCTATAGATGATATATATCAAATTTTTAAATATATATTGTGAAAAAGAATATCTATCTGATGAGTATGTGTTTGATAAATGTCATCTTGAAACGGCATCAATAATTTAATAGTTGTTCCAAATTACTGTTAAAGAAAAACAATATTTAATATTTCACTTTGTTAGAATGCCAGGCAAATGCTCAGCGGTACTTCGTTAGTCCTTACGTTCTGATTTCTAATTCCGCCAAGGTCGACTTTCCTTTCATCCTGTCGGTGTCGATAAGACAAGTACCATTTGAATACTATGGTCGATGTAATCGACTTACCAACTGCATCAAAATTGCTGGCCTTGCGCCAAATACTGGATGCAATATTTCACCTTGTTAAGGCAGCGATCTGGCAGAATCGTTAGCGAGCTACTCATGTATCATACTTCATATAAATACATCGTTGAAAGGCTATTTACTGCGGCATTTCTTCAGAGGTTGCATCTCTTATCGACGATCCGTGTTTGAACCAATCTGACATGTAAAAGTGTAGCTCTCATGGCAAACTATATTAACAAAGCGATTTGACCGCTATGCATCTCACCGCCACTTCCTGTTATCAGCTTCGCATGCACACACACACACACACACACACACACACACACACACACGCGGGCACACACATACGCACACACACGCGCGCGCACACACACGCGCGCGCACACACACACACACATACACACACACACACACACACACGTACACATACTTGTATGTACGCTTGCATGTGTGTATGCAAATATGTATGCGTGTGTATGTATATCTGCATATGTATGTATGCATGTGTGTAGAAAACTATAGATGAATGTTAACAAATATTTGTCCGCTATATTTCTGTTCTCAAGGCGGTGAGCTGGCAGAAACGTTAGCAGGCCGGGGGAATGCTTAGCGGTATTTCGTTTGTGTTTACGTTCTGAGTTCAAATACCGCCGAGGTTGACTTTGCCTTTCATCCTTTCAAGTTCGATAAATTAAGTACCAGTTGTGTACTGGGGTGGATATAATCGACTGGCGCCATCCCCTAAAATGTCGGGCTTTGTGCTTAGAGTAGAAAAGAATATTTCTGTTCTTACACACGCATGCACCCACACTCACTCAAACATACATATATGTATGTAAGTTTGTACACACACACACACACATACACACACACACACACACACATATATAATTGAAGAAAATTATATTGTACGCGGCATATGCATTGCTTGCGCCTAAGTATTTCTAATTTACCTTTAATACATATTTGGGAGACTTACTGACTTAAATCTAAATGCAGATCTCGCAACTGAAGATTCTCGATTCCAGTGTAAGTCAGGTCTCATCAGTCAATAATAGAATTTCGCAGTTTATCTTAGTCAAATTCTTCCTATACTTCTTAACGTTCAGAATAAATACTCCGTAGATGTAGCTTTGGCAATTAGCGGATGTGGAAAATTATATATTCGATATTTTAAGCACCAGTCGTGATAGAAGAGAGAATGAGACCCACTGACTTTTGTCATAAATTGCTACTTTCAATGTCTGAGGTTACTTAAAATCTAAAATTTTAGCATTTAATTCATGAATAATTATATTCTACGGCATAAAGATGATTTGACTGATTAAGAGTAGTTTAATCTGCTGAAAACCAGCTGTCTCCACCATCCGGTTGTCAGAGACGAAATTCACTCTAGAACTTGTCTCACCAAATTTATTTCTGTGGCAGAATTAATCACATCATAAGCATATCTACATTGAAGGATACTAAAAATTAAACTTCGCATCTCTCAGTCGGAATACGATTCTTGGGTTTATCACATACCTACATTTGCTTACATGTGCACTCTTAGAATAGTTTATACATATTCGTACGCGAACATGTTATATTTCAATTAATGTACCCATGTATATCAACACACACGCCTACACGCGCACGCACACACACACACACACACACACACACAAACACACACACACAAACACACACACACAAACACACACACACAGAGCTTGTTTGATGTAAACATTGTATTTAGCTACTTCTCTCCTCCAATCTCTCTCTCTCTCTCTCTCTATCTATCTATCTATCTATCTGTCAATCTATCTATCTAAGGACGGCTGGACATGCCGTGGTTGATGATACGCAGACATGCGCTGAGACAGTGACATTTCCGGCGCTTCAGAGACGACGGT
>NC_068993.1:22685233-22690271 GCF_001194135.2 Octopus bimaculoides
TATGCTGAACGGCTGCTGTCACGTGGGACGAATTCGGTTGTCGGCTGAGTCTATCGTGAAAATTGCTCCACCTCTCCTTAACCGGGAAGGCAAGGCAGTCTTCATCGTACTGGTGGCCATAGTGGAAGAATGTGTGTGGTGGACTCGAGTGAAAGGTTTTGAGACAAACACTTTCCTGTCTGGCCAATCGCTCATCAACTTTTTCAAGTACCACTTGAGAAGGAAGGTGAAAATAGAGAGGTAAGTTTTGTGTCGTGAAAGATTCAATGAAAGATGGGTTAATGTAGCAAAGATGGTACGCGCGAATGACGAAACCACTTTGAGCATGATCCTGTAAATCGAAAAAAGAGAAAGCACTTTGCTCTCATGTGTTTTTTCACTACCTGCCAGAGGTTACCGTGGTCTTATGCGTAGGCTTTTCTTTCCACGGATAAACCTAATATGCTTTTTACATTTTTCATATTTTCTGTGATACACGATCCCTTTTGATCGCTTTTTTCTTTTACACGATTTCTTTCTTTTGATCGGAAATTTATTTTCTCCTCCATTTTTATTATTTTCTTCTTTTTCTTTCGAAATGAAAAGCTCTACATTATATTTTATCCACTCTGTGTTCGGCCCTGTGCGGCTACTAAAGAAACTTATCTATCTATCTATCTATCTATCTATCTATCTATCTATCTATCTATCTATCTATCTGTCTGTCTATCTATCTGTCTGTCTGTCTGTCTGTCTGTCTGTCTGTCTGGCTGGCTGGCTGGCTGTATGTCTGTCTGTCTGCCTGTCCGATGTCTATATATGTATGTATATATATCGCTATCTATCTATCTATCTATCTATCTATCTATCTATCTATCTACATCCCAAGTAATCAATCTCTCTCTCTCTGTTTCTATCTATCTTTCTATCTATCAGTACACACTCATACCTCTATACGCGAATGTATATAAAGTATATATTGTTGATGTTAGATGAAGCTATTCATCGCTAATCAAACTTTATAGTTGGTGCTTCTGTTTACTGTTCCTTCATGTGAAACATTGTTTTATCTCGTAGTGTTTAAGAATGAAATGTTCCATGACCAACGGTTGATATATCAGCCACTAAATGTAAACAAGGCTATTATACTCTATTTAGAATTAAGGAAGCAGCTGATTCCTAAAAGATGGCACGTTATATAGCTTCCATCTGCTGCATAGAAATTCAAAACGCTTCGCTATTGTTAAATTATAGCAAAGCAAGCGGCTCTGTAATATAAAGGTTGACAATACTCTAATCCTTCTCTCTCTCTCTCTCTCTCTTTCTCTCTCTCTCTCTATCTCTCTCTATTTCTCTCTCTCTCTCCTCATAGACACAACTATGTATATACATATTTATATACATGCATAATATACATACAAACATACATATTTATAAACGTCTGTGTACGCATTGTTATCCGTCTTTAACTTTTTATTTCACTCCTCCCCCTCTCTCTGTATATGTGTGCGTGTATGTGTGTGCGTTTGATTGTGTGCATCATATATATATATATATATATATATATATATATATATGTATGTATATATATATACAAACACACACACACACATATATTAAGTAATATGTATCGTTCTGTGAAATCCAGGTAATTAACTCACGAGCACTCTGGCGTGTATTACATACATACATTCTTATATACATACATACATACATACAAGCATATATATATATATATATATATATATATATATATATATATATATATGTATGTATGTATGTATGTATGTATGTATGTAAATGTGTGTGTATGCGCATGCACAACACAAGTACACGGAGTCTTTGTATGCATAAACCTATTTATGCGATGATATATAAAAGCAATATTTCCCACGAATATATAACCATACGCTTCCTTATATAAATATATATATGTACACACACATATATACGTATACATGTGCGTGAGTAAGTGTGTGTGTGTGTCTGTGTAAGAGTGTATGTCAGTATATAGGCAAATATGTATATGTGCATTTCGTTGCCCAATAAATTTTCTTGCTTCATCTATTTTTACACAACTGCTGTGACGTTTATGTGCAATTATGCTTTTACTGCTCATTTCATAACGTAGCATGAAATATTGTAGAAATTCAAATAGAAATATATAGATTGAACGATCACCAAAGCGGAATGAGAATATATGCAATCCGTCTGCAGAAAAATAAACAACAAAGTAATCATCGATAATATAATAGATTGTCGATGTATTAATGACGGTTACTCAAAACTGGAACATACGATCTGCTCTTCCAGTAAATGAAATCTTAGATCATTTTGAAAAAAGGAAAAACTATGTAAATATTCATTTTGTCAACAATGTCAACGTTTTTTCAGGAAAGAAGTGATACAAGTAGCTGCTGGAATCTTTTCATCTCGATAAATAACTTATATCATCAACAGGATGAGATGGAAGTCATAGTTATTCTGTAAAAAAATGTAACCAAAGAAAGCAAGTTTGGATCCAGATGTAGAAAATGCACTCCCAACACACTGCTACACTGTAACCCTTCCACAAAAATATAAAATCCACAAAAGAAGAAAACAATAAGAATGAAAACGAGGAAAATCATCCATCAATTTCCATGTCATGTTACAGAAAGATTTCGCAAAATTGTGAAACACATTAACCCCCAACACGTTAAAATTGTGAGAGAAAGGAAAGTGCAAAAATGAGTATTCTTTCCTTTATGAGTTCCAACCTGAAGGCTGTGGCCATGTTGGTACACCGCCGTTTAACATTACATATACAACTTAAATCTTTAAATGAATAACACCAATACCTACTAGTAAAACATATTTTGTAATTACTTGTCATCAATTTGGAACTAAAATAAATACATATTGTTGCTTAAGTAGATAATAAGCTATTATAATTTATAACTGAGTTCCCCCTTAATTTCCTTAATCAATCAAACCTTACCCGGATTTAATAAGTTTTAGTTATAAGTATTTCATAATAGAACATAAAATGCTATAAGACCATTAATAGCAATATCGAGTAACCTTTGTATACAACAGTGAAAACAAAAGTCCTACATCATCTTTACAGAAAATTCGCAACACACACACACACACACACACACACACACACACACACACACACACACACACACACACACACACACACACACACATGTATGTATATATTCCAAAGCACAGACAGTCACCCGACCATTTTGTTCTCCAGAATATCTGAGGGTTAACCTACAATATTACTAATTATATTATCGATTACTTCTTTAGAGAACATACGTTTCTCACTAAATATTTTATTTATGTATTTTTTCTAGATGTTGTGATTTAGAATATTTTATTATAGTCATTTGCAATTTTGCGTAAATGATCGGCCATATTTGTTGAGGAATTTCTAAGTACCAACTTGGCTGAACATAGTTTATTTTCCAGACAATGGATTTGTCATACACTGAAAAATGGACACAAAATATTCATTTATAAAAATGCTTCACTAAAAATAGCCACTGTTCTTGCTTGCGCATTGTTTATATTTATCATATTAAAGAAATGAAAATATCACCATGTTTTGCGCAGGAGTGAATGAATATATCTTATGTTTTTCACTTAGAAATAAAATCCATAATTGTAAGGCACATTTTCTAACGGTTTATTGGGCAACAATTTCTATCTCCTTCGCTAATCATGTGCTTGCAAATATGTTTACTTAGGCATAATCACTCTAGTTTTTTTTTTTTTTTCAGACGATTGAATAAACGACAACTCAAACTTACAATACAACAATTGCAAATTTAAAACAATTTCTAAGTCAAGCAAAATGACGGAAAAAAATATCAGTCGATAGGAGCTTTGTTGATATCATCTTCTTCAGTACTGGTTTGTTAATTTATTTTATCGATCCCGAAAGCATGTAAAGCAAATTGACCCCGGTAGGAATTGAAATAAGTAAAGTTCCTGAATAAATACCACGTAGTATTTTTTCGCTGCTGTTGCTTTTATGATAACTAGCCACGCTATTAATTTCTATTTTAAGTACGTCACTAGCTCTTTGGTGGGAGGGTTTCAGTGAATTATGCCGAAACTAGGATCGATTGGTATGTTCTTTCCTCGACTTCAATTGCCCGTGGCATAGTGGTTAAGAGTGCAGGCTACAAACCCCAAGATTCCGAGTTCAATTCCAGGCAGTGACCTGAATAATACTAATACTAACAACAACGACAATAATAATAATAATAATAATAATAATAATAACATCGAAAAATACCTTAGGAATGAGAACCCAGGTTCGAAATTTCCCCAAGACGCCTGATGAAGGCTGGAGGGTATATCAGCCGAAACGTTGTGTTAATAACAAACAAGATGAAGACAAATATTCGTCAAATGTAAAAAATGTACATGATTTCTCATCTCTTAAATATAGAACAGTGGCCAAGATGGCCGTAGCAAGTGACTGAAAACAATACCAGGAAAGACTATACTCGCTCGCAGACATACAGAGATACAACCCCCCAACATACACATATATATGATCCCGCGCACACACACCAACACTGATACATATATAAATATATGTATTCATGTATGTACGTATACACACACACACACACACACACACACACATATATATATATATATACACATATAAATATGTGTGTGTGTGCGATTGTATATTTCCCATTTATTTCTGCCTTTCTCTATATAAACATATATGTGTATATGTATATATGAATGTGTGTGCGTGTGTATGTTTAAAAATTGTACCAAAGTGGAAAAAAAAAACGAAGGAAAAGACAGTGACAAGTGAGGAAACAATAATCAAGGTGTATTAGCTTGACACTCAGGAAAAATGGAGGAGTGTTTAACATTTCGAGACTACGCCCTTACTCAGAAAACCTATATAGAGAAAACAGAGGGAGAGAGGAAAGAATCAGACACACACACACACGCACACACACACACACACACACACGCACTCACACACACACACACACACACACACAACCACACACACACACATAGTATATTT
>NC_068993.1:22690314-22691781 GCF_001194135.2 Octopus bimaculoides
ACACACACACACACACACACACACACACACACAACCACACACACACACATAGTATATTTGTACTATCGCTTGTTTGATCAGACGTATGATTAGGTCTATATCGATACTGTCTAATCGATCATATTTATATGACAGAATTATCTTGTTGCCGCTCATTTTGACATTTTGGTATGGCAGAAGAAGACAGTCGTTGCGGATGCTGTTAATTTTTTTTGAATCCGTTTCACCATACGTAAATGTTAGGTTATTTTTAACTGTTCGATCAGACACAGACTACAGAAAAGAATCTGATTTTGTTAACCTTGCTTTGTCTTCTTGTTCAGACTTTTGGCTTTCTAATATTTATTTTAATTATTATCTTTGTCCGTTTCGTCAGACTCTATGTTACGTTTTAGGAGCAACCTACAAAACGTCCTGAGTACAGAAATAAACATTACGTACAATGTATTTTCAGCTGGTCTTGAGGAACAGATGAATGTTGCATTCGTTGTGTGAATGCATTATGGAGCTTGTGTTGAGATGCAAAATTTATGTGAATTGGTAAGAAATAAGGGCATTTAATGATGTTGGTCTTTGTTCTTATCTTTAAATCACTTCTTGTTTAGCGTACCTTTGATCAGAATCATTACACTCCTGGTACTCTGTATTTCAAAATGTTCTATGACTAACATAGCAAGGTGATTTAGGTTCTATTTCTTGTGAGCTGGTCAACCATGATAAGGCTCATTCATGACTCGAGCGTTACTATTGTTCATATCCCTTTGGCATCCTATATTGGGCTCAAAACATCTATACAAACGCACACCTGATCGCTTTCCAGTTTACGTATGATCTAATGATTACATAAAAACTCACCAGGCAGAGAAGAAGAGCATAATGTTGGACAATTTTATAATCGACTTAAATGGATTTGTCACAAAAGGAAATTCATAGTGCAATAAAATATCCTTTAGATTACGTTGTTCATTTTTGAGTTTAGATAATTATTTATACGATCAAATATAATCACGATTGAGACGACCCGATTATATTCCCGCATCCAATTCAATATCAATGTCAGAATTTAATATCAATTCCTAGCAGAATTTTGACACTGAATTTTATGTCTAGAAAATGAACATTGAAATTGTTTACTCTTCAGCTATATTTCTCACGCAACCAAATAGCTGAGAATTTAACGATTGATTGATTAGTTAATGACACAATATAAATTCGGGAAGATAAAACTATGTAACAGTCAATGTCTCTCTTAGATGCATGCCGCTCATGGTTTTCAAAGGTAAACAAAACTGCGATGCTTTGATATTTCCCATATAAAGGCATAAAAAATCTTTACTTTATAACTATTTTGTAACACACAAAATAACACATAAATACATATACATACTCACACACACACGCACACACACACACACACACATACACACACACACACACACACACACATATATATATATATATATATAT
>NC_068993.1:22691791-22693766 GCF_001194135.2 Octopus bimaculoides
CACACACACACACACACATATATATATATATATATATATATATATATACACACATACACACACTCACACGCACACATAAATCCATATATCAGTACATATCTTTTGATATATAGACGCGACTTGACTAAATGCTACAGAAATGCTGCCCAAGTTTAAATTCATAAGTGATTTGAATTTATGTCTTCACATAATCTACTGAAACTTTTCTGTATTTCTAGATAGATATACTATGCTAGATAGATGTCAGGGTTGGCAACGAAATGAATATGATTGCGTTACACACATATTCTGCCTTTGTATTTACTTTGCCGCTGGATCCTGATTTTATTTTTGATTATAGCTCTATACTTTCGTGCCATGAGACCGATTCCAGTAATTACAGATTAAAACAATCAAGTGAAGATATTCTCTTTTAAATTGACGTTTTCTTGGCCTCAAACTCAACGCATACTTCTATATTTAGAACTTCATTCTGCAGCCTGATATGAATCAATGACTAAATCAGTTTGCGATCGTATCAAAAAACTAAAAAAAACTGAAGATGGATTTCAAATTTGGGAAAGGAAAATGTTAACAAATAATTAAAATAAATCAAAAGCTAAAGCTATTCTTAGGAAACAACTCCGGGGAATATCGTGATAGACTGACGCTGGTCGTGTTTGCAATATTCTAGCTTGTTTGTCCATGAACTTGGGTCTTTGTCTTCGCAATGGTGCTTTTAAACACCCCCAGAAAATTTATGTAAACCTCTCTCCAGTGAAAGAGAGAGACTGAGAAGGGGAAAATACGGCGATGAACCTGGCCTTCAGATTTCAATTGCCCTCGTGATCACAGTAACGATTTCCTTTCTCTCCTTTGCTACGGATACCATTTTGTTTCAATGATACATCCGTACAAAAATGTTACCTTACTTAATTGACTGTTACTCGATTCACATTTATTCATCTGCCAGGAATCACAACACAAATATTGCGTCATGTCGATCATCCAATTTTGAATATGATTACATATGAAACGAACGTTTACAGATGCTTGCTTCTCCGGAAACTTCACAATGAGTCAGGCGTAAATTTTCGAGGACAACACTACGTATTATAAAATGATCTTCGTCCACTCACATGGGACAATCATCCAAAGATGGGCTCGGGGATGTTCTCATCTATTTGCAACATTGATATTTTTCGTAATTATTCTCAATAGCCTGTTTTAACGTGAGAAAATTCTCCTTTACTGTTTTTCCCAATTTGGAAGCGAATTTCTCATAAATGGTTGGTGTGCCAAGTACTTCATTGTTTAACATACGCTAGACTATACCTCTTTTAAACCGATGGCTAAGTAGCAGAGAGTGATACGTATATCATTATAGTGAAATACTACGCCACCCACGCAAAGCACTGCTGTAGGGAGCACGCTACACTCGTTGGTTGATACGTTGATTTCGAACTTCAATTTACTTTTCGACAAATCTCACATTCATATGTGTGTGTATGTGTGTCTTTGTATGTGTATGCTCCTGGGTGTCTGTATGTGAACATATATATAAACAAACAGATCAACAGCTGTGTTGATGTACAAAGCAAGTACATCATAATTTAACAAAACTGAGACTGTAGGAGAAAATCAATTGCATAGCATCTGTCAGTAAGCAACATATTTAGCATCTTTAACACCATAGTAACGGACTCTCAAGCTTGATGACATTGCAAGTTTCATTGTATGAACAAACAATCCAGCTGACAAGACTGTAGGGAATCTGTTGATATTTCAAGTAGGTATGTACATAGAGTAATATCTACGTAGGTGTGAATAGATATATCTATGACAGTACAGCTATTGTGAATCTATCCGGGTGAATGCAAGCATTTAGTTGTTTCTATGTCTGTCTGAGCATACATTCATGTATTTATATATATATACATTACATATATATATATACATGCATTATATATATATATATATATATATATATATATAT
>NC_068993.1:22694461-22695457 GCF_001194135.2 Octopus bimaculoides
TATATATACATACATACATACATACATACATACATACATATATACATACATACATACAACATATGTACATCCATACATATGCAGATACATACATGCATATATATTTGCAATCTTGTGACAAATTTATATTTTGGGCTGCATCTACCTGTTTAGTATACACGGACGCACACATATATATATATGCACGCACTCATACATACTTATAATAAATGTTGAAGTGGCTATTTTAAATTCGTGCCTGTTTTCACCTAGGTCATGAATGTTGGTTAATGACCAAAAGAATATGATAACGAATACAAACGGCCAAAATAGAGTTTCTCCGAAGTATCTCTGACGTACCGTTACACAGCAGGCTGTGTTGCACAGAAACCACGGAATCCTTCCAAGCCGAGCCGCTACTTTCCCTCATTGAAGGATCACATTTCCGCAAGTCGGATACGTCAAGCCGATCCAGCCGGTATGAGACATCGGAGTTGATGCAATATGAGATGATTGGATAATACCCATAGTTGCAGTCCTCTTCTTTTGGGAATCCAGCTGGAACGTCTAAGGACGGTTGTTTTTCTGAACGAACTCAATGGATGAAGGGCATGAGGACTCTACCCCAACGACCCTCCAGGCACCATTAAACTTTTAATGATGACCACCTAATTATTGTAACCCTTAAATATTCATTTTAAGACAGTGGAATAAGCGGGGATGATTGAGATACAAGAAAGGGAAATAGCATATATTATTTATCAAGCGGATAACGACTGACCACGGTCGGTGGTCAGCAATTAAGATGGTGAATTCAGAGGTTGTACAGTACTTAGGACGCTAGAAATTAGGTTATACAAACGTGTGTATGTGTGTGTGTGTGTATATATATAGTAAAGGCTGCTTATTCGGAATTTAGAACCGAAAGGTAGAAAATAGATGTCACTAAAGTGACTAAGTTTATTAATCAGCAATATATATATATATATGTATATATATATATATATATATATATAT
>NC_068993.1:22695629-22696195 GCF_001194135.2 Octopus bimaculoides
TATATATATGTCTAAATGTCTAAATATGTATGCATGCAGACACCTATGTGTATATGAGGTTGAAGTTCCGTGCACATACACACACACACAAATATATACATATACATGTGTGCGTGAGTATGTGGATATGCGTGTATGTATGAAGACGTACATTACATATATGTTTGTGTGTGAATGTGTACGTATGTTGACGTTATGAACTTTGGAGGATTTTATGTCTATGTTTTGTGAGAATATAGTTCAGTGTATTTTTTAATCTTTTATCTTTTATCTTTTTCTTTTTCTTTTCCTCTACCTATTAGAGTAACATCCCTTTTATTCAACGGCTTTTCATAGCGTCCATTGCCATTAATAATCGACGAGAATGCATCATAGCTCTTCAGCCGACATACGAAACTCAGAGTACTATAATGACAACTTACTGATTGTCCTCAATTATACATATATAAATAATCTGCTATTTACCTAATATTGAGGTCTCATTCTTTTGTTGTCTTTGTTTATTATATATACATACATACAAACACACACACACACACACACACACACACACACACACACACACA
>NC_068993.1:22699098-22704745 GCF_001194135.2 Octopus bimaculoides
TGAAACAAGTACGAATAAAACATAAAAGATATATACAGAATATATGAATATTTGCAAATAATCCATTAATCTGAATATATTCATGCATATTTGCAGCTAAGCATACACATGACTTTCATTTTGTAGTTCCTCTCTGTTGGAAAGAGGAATCGTAGTATTTCTAGGATTAGTTATTTCCCTTTGTGTTCTGACTTCTGTTTCAAATGCGCTTTTCATTTCCCTCTTCTTGGTAAAAGAGATGTTCTCGACTATGATCTCATACTTTCAAAGTATGTAATCAAATACTTTCCGTTCATGTTCATCTTGCTTTTCTTATATCTAAATCTAGATTCTCTAATGTACCTTTATTTTTTTAAGGTAGTAGGCTATAAAATGAGTATGGAATTGGATGCTAAGTAACAGTATGTTCGAGTAAGGTTAACGTGCTGATTTTAACTTTTAAGAGAATGAGTTTGGAAGACTAAAAAAATATGATACTGAGCAAGAGTATAGTAAGCTTACTACTACCTATAATGTTATGCTTTCGTTGTAACATTATTGGCAATAGTGGTGTTCTGCCGATCGCAATTACAAATATCGACAAAAGTCTGTTCAATTCTGTGAAGGCTCTGACGTTTTAGCTATCGACAATAAGAAAAGGATACAAATAAATACCATAATTTCTCTCAATAATATTCAGCACCAAATGATGAATCGATGAAGGAGACGGGTTAAATTTCTTGTGAATTAATCATAATTTTCCACACATGTAATTGGTTCGAAAATTCCTAATTATTGGAATCCGAAGGTGAAATATATTTAAAGGTTTGATCACATATAATAGTTTTGGGCGAATAATCAATTTCGTAACCCAAGCATATAACTGCAGTTGTCGCCAGTGGGTAGATAAAATAGGAAACATCTTAAAATAACGAATTAGTTATATGAGAAATGCGAGCAAGAATTCGTAACATATGTAGTGCAGCTGTTTAACCTCAATATTGATTTCCAGCATTAATGCAGTCATATAATTTTTGGAGAGAGGGTTTGTTCAATTAACTATACTCTGTTACTTGACTGATATTCTATATTATCGACTCTATGAAGTAAGAGTAGCATAGCTGATATCACCATGATCTGAATTCAGAGCAGAATGTGGATTAAGTAAATACCTTAAAACATTTTGTCTGACACTACGGTTACTGCCAATAACAACTCCAAATTCTTATATGGCTTCTTATTTTGAGACACGCAACTTTCACATACACACAGTATAGAAATACTGAAGGCGCAAGTCAGTTTACGAATATCCGTGATGGAGTTTGTACAGCTTTAGAGAACTAGTGATACAGTTACTTTCACTAATATTTTTGAATTCTAAGTATGTTGCATGTGTAATAGAAAACTGGTTCAATTTCTGCTGTTGTTGCTGCTACTACTACTACTACTACTACTGCTGCTGCTGCTGCTGCTGCTGCCATTCCCCTGACTTAATATATGTCAGACTTTCTTGCATTTATTTCCATTTATACATTTCCAGTCTTTAACTGGTAAAGGTCTGTCTGGAAATAAGAAGTGAAGCGGACATGTTTTAACTCTTCAGTAAATTATCAAACCACCTTTTGTTTCTTTTAAAAACTTTGATGTTTTTTCACAATGCAACAAATCAATATATTTACAGAGTATATGAAATGGTAAATACTAAACGAGCAGACTTAAAGACTAAAAAACTTAGTCAATGTTTGCTTATCCTGCTCTTCATAGTTCTGCATTAAAATATCAATGGATCAAAGTTAATGAAATAAATAAATACGTAAATAAATACATAAATAATGATAATAATAATAAGAAGAAGAACAACAATAAAGTCGATCTCATAAATCACTCACTATCGCTACAAATATTGGCCAATTTTGACTATGATTCTCTAAGTAGGAAACGTTGGAACGATTTTACTATTTTACTCAAAATTACGTTATTGGTGCAATCATTTCTAAAGGTATTTGTATTCTGAACTTAAAAAGAGAAGAGTCTAAATATATACAATATTAATGTAACAGTGCATAGCGATTGTAGCCATTCTCTCATTCCATAGTGTCACCATGCTCATATCTTATATGCACGCATGCGCTGGCACGCACCCATAAGTAGGTCAAAATATCTGTGATGTGTAACTTTGGTACAGTGACATACATTTAGTGTGGAAGAGTATGTTACTAATTCAACAGCAGTATTGCATGTGACATTATTTTACAATATACTTTCTTTCACTTCATACAGCACCGATCTATTGCTGATGACACAGCGCTTCACTGCTTCATACCATTAACAATTAGCACACAAGCATCTTTTGAACACAATTTAGACTAGTTGCATTAAACTTGAATTCTTCGTTGGATACACAGTTCCAAAACATTCATCAGGAAGGACATGTCAATCTTGTAACATTCAACGATTTACAGAGAGACTCACTTCTCACACCAAAGTAAGCAGTCTAGTATTTCAATCTCTCTATCGACGACACACTACTAAAATCCTCCATGTTGTTATAAATATCATGGCCAGGTGGTTTACCTGGGCGATCATAAGTTCATAAAGAGCAAAGACGGAATCTCAAAGACCAGCTTAATCTTCAGTGTCAGAAAATAGTTCAGTTCCATAAATCGAGTGAGATACTCATTCGATAATTATTCCAGAATTTGAACGATGCTATTCCTATATACAAATGTATAGAACATACTCGAAAGAAAGCCATTCAATTGATTAGCAAACATATACTCATCAACGCATCAAGCTCGATGTAGCACGAGTCATTATCTGCACTGCACTCTTCCTACCGACTCAAAAAAAGACTTCTCTCCTCAGAAGTAACTTATTGCGTACAATCACCGCTACGTAAACCTACCTCTCTTTCTTTCGTTACAGATGTTGTGCGTTTCTCCAGTTTTGCTCTAACCAGTTTTCCAAATCCTACATTCGAGGAATGTCAGCTCACAACAATTTCTTTTCAGGCAATGTTTTCCCATGTAGTGATTGACTTACAGTTATTCAAAATGAGTGTTGCCACCAGCACGCTCAACGATTTTTGGAAGCAATCGAAGGTTCTAGGCGTATAAAAGTTAATCATTATTAATTGTTACTGCTTTTCAGACCGATAACAATTAAATTGAATTTTAATTGGCTCAGGAATAATTATCTTTATTTGATCGATCTTCAAGAAATTTAAGTTGAATACAAGGAAACGAACGATAAATGTGTTTAACTTGTGTGGTCACTCGTCTGATGTTATCTGAGTATAAAAAGTAGTGTCGTCTTGTTTGCTAAACGCATTGGGCATCTAATTTAGAGGAGAAACAATGAGAAATATGAAGTTCATGTTTCATTAAGAAATTATCTACGTAGAGAATGAAATAAATGGAATTTAATTTGGGCTTGAAATTGTATCTGCTTTGCTGCTTGTCAAGAGTACACCGTTGAGTCATGTGCTACAATCCACATCTCCTTATTGACATCTTACCCAAAGTGACAATATGCAATTATACGGATATCAAATGGAGAACAATCAGTTACATTGCGTAAATTAATTAAAAAATATGTCGTTGCATTGCATAGAAACATTCTCAGGTTATCGAAATGGAGCCGTAATTTTATACGTTAGGAAGTCATGATCATAGGACAATTTCTCCACAGAATCTAAATAATATTCTCAAACATTTATATTAAATTTCAGACACTTCTTTGTTTCTTTCTATTTAGTTTACTTTCAGAAACAAAATACAACATTTAAACATTTTATACTCTAGAAAGTGATATACTGGAATCTGTTTGAAATCCTAGATATTAGATTTTGTTTCATATAGATTCTCTATACATTTAAAGAAATGTATCACTCCAAACAAATTACTTCTATTTTCTTAGTGAAAACAGTAACAATGGTGGAATATTCACGCCTCATAGGAGATCAGAATCTCGGAAATCAATTAATGCTATGGCTTTCCTTCTCTTATCACAGCGCCAAATTGTCTGAATTCTATGTTTAATGTTATCTAGTTTAAAACGGCTGCTGCCTTCAGGAAGATAATCACGTGTCCTTTTTAAATAACAAACTAACTTCTACTTATATTTCGCCTTTTTAATCAGAGAGTGGCAAAACAGTCAGGGTCTCTCATTCTAATTTTGAAGTGTCAAAACTGCCGAAAGGCCAAGCTATCATCATTAATTTATCAAAACTTATCCTATCCCAGATATAATATCATATCTCTAAATAATACACCGAACTCTTTTCGTTACATGTGTTTCGTGGAATGAAGTGCTCACCCAATACGCAGGCCTGTGAATAATAATAGTAATAAAAAAATATTAATAATAGTAATTTTATTTATCTACCTATTTTCAGTTTCTTTCATTCTAATTGTATGGTGCTTTATATTTGCAATCTTCCATCCTACACAAGCCTGACCTTCTTCCAATAATAGCGGTTCTGTAGCATTTTTTACATACCATGTTATGCTGTTTTCTTCTGCTCTAATGATGTGTTCGTATCCAATCAGAACTCTTCCACCTCTTTTCCTTAGTACATACAGTCTCTCGCAGTCTGTCTGTGTCACTTTTTGGGTGGAGTATCCCATATCTAGTCAGCAACTTCCTTGTCTTCCTGTCTAAGCCGTTTAGTTTGTCTTCTGTCCATGCAATTACCCCTGCTCCTTATCTAATGAGTGAAAGGTGTTGATTACTTCAATCTTATTCCGTCCGTTTAATTTCGACTTAAGTATCAGTCTCAGTCTGCGCAAGTACTCCACCTTAATTTTTCCGCCATTCTTTTTTGCATCAATTTAACCTTTTCCAACCATTTCCCCAAGTACTTATATTTCGTCTCTTCTACGTGCTTCATAACCTCTCCCGACGGTATCGCTAACCCGTCCAAACATTTAAGTTTGCCTCTCTTCAAGACCAACACACCATACTTTTTCAGTCCGAGCTTCATTCAGATATCAGCACTGAAAGTATACACCGTATCAACGAGAAAACAAAACAAGCAAAGGAATATCTAAATGAATTCCAAATACAGCAAATCCCAGAATTAGACGTACTGGAAACAAGCACAGAAAAAGCGAAGCGTATGGAAACCCGTGCTAAAACTTCTGCCTGAGATATTTTTGTTGATAAATGGCGAGAAAAACCTTTCAATGGCAAATACCCAAATAGAGCTAATAGTGCCTATGTTGACAAAGCCCTTACCCATCAATGGTTAGTGTCTTTTGACTTAAAATAAGAAACAGAAGCGTTCCTCATAGCAGCCCACAATCAATGCCTACCTACAAGGAACTACCAGGCCAACATATTAACGGACGGCAGTAGCCCAACATGTAGTTGGTGCATTAGGTATGATAGAAAAAAAACATATTCAGGCAAATACATAAACAAAACACCAGTAATTACAAATGCATATGGCATACAAAAAATAGCACCGCTATGCAGCGCGCACATCCTATTTAAAGCACTTTCAATACAATGAAAATAAGAGCACCACATTAAACCACAGCACATACCCAAGTGACACAAACCTCCGGCGCAATTAGTGTAGTGAAAGTACTTGATAAAAATAAGATTACTGAGGAACAACAACAACATCAACAACAGTAACAACAACAACAACAACAACAATAAT
>NC_068993.1:22704755-22706963 GCF_001194135.2 Octopus bimaculoides
CTTGGATCCAACTTGTACAAATGCAAAACAAAAGTCAAACATAAAATAATAATAATAATAATATATAAAAGAAAAACACGTGTCACAAGTGATGTCGAACCGAACAAAGAGAAAGCGAATTCCCACAAACGAATAAAAAACGGCAGCGAATTAGTCACTCAGTTTAAAACATCACTAAACAGTTGTGCCTCGGAAATAGTTACAAAAAAAAAATGTTTTTTAATTAAAAATAGAGGCGATTTTCGATCTATATATCTATATATCTATTAAAAGAACAAAGAAATGGTGTCATGTCAAAAAGTCAACAATCAGACCCGTTTCCTATTGACACCGTCAATTCTTCAATGACAAACCTAAACTAGTAGGGCTGCTAACAACTGGTAAATAGTTCAACAATGACATCGGGATTGATTTTGGCCATGAGAGGTGTGTTAAAGCAACTTTTGTAAGAGGAAAGTCAGGTAAACGGCTTTCATTAAATTAGATGCCGATGTTATCATCAAGTAACATGACTCAGAGGGAAGTTATAAATACCTAGGGATAGACGAAGGAGATGGTATGCAACATGCTACTATGAAGGAAAGCACAAAATGGAGTATTATAGGAGAGTAAGACTGATACTAAAAGCTGAACTCAATTCTAAAAATTGCATCGAAGCCATTAAGGCCCTGGCACTTCCAGTTGTCCAATACAGTTTTAACATCATTAACTGGAATCTTACAAAGCTCCAACGCCTGGACAGGGAGACAAGAAAACTCGAGGAATGATGCACGTAGAACTATGCCGTAAGACCTCCAAAATAGCAATGAACAGGTATATATCTAGTAGAGAGGACTGGATGCTGTGGCTTGTGAGTAAACACGAGGGCAATAAAAGATCACATTCTATTGTAAAGGAAGCTTGCAAATTTGCAAGGGAATTTGGCATTACCCTGAATCAGATGAACCTGAAACCACTGCCATAAAACAAACAAAAAGGATCAAGCAGACTGTCAAAAAGAACGGGCAGAAATAGATTAAGAAGCATTGGGGCCAGAAACCTCTGCATGGACGGTATATACTTCGAAGCAGAAATGCTGGAGTACACCCAGGAACATTGTGTCGAAAAACAAAACGATAGAATAATTATGGCTGGAAGGACACTGAAGAGAGGCGAACCCAATCAGAACTAACTTGGACAGCAACGAAAACAATAATAATTCGAATTTTTGTCGTTTATATCGTTGTCCAGGGATACATGGTATTATTGACTCGGTAAGGTCGGCGTTGTAACAGCATACTTACTGTGTTCTGAGTTTAACTCTCTCCAGGTCCTATTTTGAGCTTTATTCAGACGTTTTTGAGAAAATTATTACTATGGGTATATAATATATAAAGATACATGAAGTCAGACGTCACTCGCGGACGAATATTAATAGGAAATACATTCCATGCTTTCGTTAATTGGTTTTGGTTTCTTTATGCTGGAGAGCAGACACTGACGCACACCCGACGGAGAGAGAGAGGGATAGATAGATAGAGAGAGAGGGGGAGAGATAGATAGAGAGGGAGAGAGAAGGAGAAAGAATGAGTAGAGAGAGAGAGAAGAGAGAGAGAGAGAGAGAAAGAGTGAGAGAGAGAGAGAGAGAGAGAGAGAGAGAGAGAGAGAGAGAGGGAGAGAGAGAACGCGCTCCGACAGCATTCGGATGGTACTCAATTTTACACGAGTTGACTGAGGTAACATGCAACAAAGTGTCTTTGTCAAAGACGCTACTCGCCGTTCGGTTCCGTAACTGAACGCTCGACTTTAATATCGTGAGCAAACCGTCATCTAGGCTACACACACACGCACAAACAGAACTAATAAAAACATTAATATTAATAAAGAAGTGTTTTCAAAATACTACGAAACAGTTATTACTTAACACGAGTAAGAATTGCAATAGAAACGTTTATCTTCCTTCATCAATGCTGTCCATACATTCTAAATTCCAAAGTATACTAGTCGTGATATTTTACCGAAACAATGACTTTTAATGCGAATAGTATGTTCTAAAAATGTGGCGCTAAAAATGTTAAAACGCACTGTTTACGAACTAAAATATCACCTATTTGTTTTATTATATTTTCTCCCGGATACATTTTTTACGTTTTCTTTCTGATAGAGGCAATGTTCAGATCATATATATGCATGTATGTATGTATGTATGTATGTATGTATGTATGTATG
>NC_068993.1:22707064-22710049 GCF_001194135.2 Octopus bimaculoides
TATATATATATATATATATATATGCATATATATACATGGATACATATATACATATATGCATATGTGAATACACATATATGTATGCATACATGTATATAATATACATAGATGTGCATGTATATTTGTATATACACATAGATACATAAACGCACAAATTGATACAGTTTAGAAAGTGACCTAGAGTCAATAAACATCAAAGCAACATCCTCATATTCTGTGAAGCAATTAACCAATTTTCCGAAGATTCAATTTCTATTGACTGCGAGGAAATAATATCTAAGAATAAACAACAAAACATTTTTTTTAGATATTCCGCTATTGCATTAATATATAGATTATATTTTTAACCAATTGTTGGTGATCTCTATAATATGTTAGGTCACTTTATTTTTTACTCTCATCATTGGATAAACATTTCCTCCCAGACTCTAGCAAGTTTTGGTAAAGGTCTAGAGCAAGAAAGCCATGTAACTGACAATACAGATGAGACATGTTTGCAGAAATTTATATTTTGTCAATAATAATAGATAATGATACAAAGTTCTATGTATATATTATTAAGAAGGCGATATCATCCAGTCGGCTGATTAATTGGGTCAGGAGTTTATTCAGAACAAGAAAACGGGAAGTAATATTGTTCCTGTGGAATACATTTGTGTCCACGTTCTTGGAGCATTGTTCGAAATTAGAGCTGCAAAAATATCTAATTACCACCATAACTCAGTGATGTAACGCTGAAAGAAGTGATGCTCGAAATCTGAGGAGAAGTTATGAAAGATATAAAGTAATAAAGGTTTTGGAGACATTATATGTTCTACCAACAAAATCTGGCACTAAAATTTATAGCAATGATGGAATGTGCCAACAATGCTTAGTAGCAAAGGTTCTGATATCTCCATTTAGAGTTATCAGGATCTTAGGTTTCGAAGGCCCAAGTCTTCAATACCCAGTCTAAATCTTAAAAAATGTAGATGAAGTGAATGGAGTTGTATCTAAGAAAATTTGTCATCTTTCTACCAGAGATACAAAATGAGCCTACTTTAGAATGAGAGTAAAAAATAAAGTGACCTAACATATTATAGAGATCACCAACAATTGGTTAAAAATATAATCTATATATTAATGCAATAGCGGAATATCTAAAAAAAAAAAAACATCCATTCAATAAAGTGAACAATACAAGTAGAAATATAGAAATAAAAAGCAACATTTGTAAACGGCATGACAGTAGGGAAAAAGCCGATAAACAAAAACTAGTAAGAGAATAAAATGTTAGAAATTGAAGTTATAACATCACAACTTCAATGAAGTACCATGTAGAATGTTGTAGTGGTTATTGTTATTATTAAGGTGGTAACCTGGCAGAGTTGTTAGCGATATTTCGTCGTTCAGAGTTCAAATTCTGCCAATGTCGACGTTGGCATGTATATGAAAACCAGAAAATAATCAATATCACTGATATCTGGAAAGATCATTTCTTACAGCTATTGCTAAAACCCACACGCATTGCAATAATATAACTAACGAAAAACAAAATTTCTTCGGACGCAAGCCTAGCAGTTTCGACGTTTTGAATTATTTGAAAAATACCTTAGAAAACATTAATATTTGTGAAATTGTGTTGATATATAATCATGATTGAAATGATGTGCGCGGACTATTGACACAGCTATAAGAAAGAAACTTATGAATTTTCAGTAATATTGTTTTATTTTGTGTCTATAAGATGAATGCATAAAGCAGTAAAATAGGGCTTAATTAAACTCAGGTTAACTCAACTTTAAGCACTCTGTAGAAAATGGACCCAGAAAACCCAGAAAATTCCAATTATGGTAAGCTAAATATCATGTTGTTCATTTCCTGCATAAATCCGAGGTTAGACACAAATTAAATTCGGCGTATTAATCAAAACATAGTATTGTATAAAATAACAAGGCCGCTATAAGCTCTGTCTTTCTTGCGGTGTGGGTGGGGGAGATGCAGTTGGTCCATCAAATAAAAGATCTACTATATATATATTGGGTTGGCAACTAAGTTCCCGCGGTTTTTTTTAAAATTTTGGCATTTATTGCGTTTTTAAATTTTGGAATCTATTTTTTTCTAGTTCATTTTAGTTAATTTTTGTTCATTTTCAGATCATTAAAATTAAGAAAAGTCAAGAAAATTAACTATTCTACCTCCATATCTCTCTATTCAATGTCATACTCCTCTCTTTACAATGGCATCCCCTCCATTGCCAACCCAATGTCTCTATGGACGTCTGTGCATGTGTGTGTGAGAGAGAATTTGTTTTATTGTTTGAAAATGCATCTGTAGTCATTTATAAATTTAGTAATGGATTTATTCAAATACCAAACTGGTTTCGACAATGTTTTGGTTATGAATGGTACAAATAAATAGCTAAAGGGTTTAAGAGAATTTAAAGTTACAAAGTAAAAATCGGGAAAGAGTATATTTAAACGATCAGATGTTCAAATGTTCACAGTAATGACAATGAGTTTCACATGGATAGATTGTAATATCAATGTAAATGTTCGGTGGAGATCATAGCAAATGTACATTATTGAAAGTTCAATCATGTTGAATTTATGTATACAAACATATATATATATAGAGAGAGAAAGAGAGAGGAAGAGAGAGAGTTAAAAAGAGAGAGAAAGAGTGAGAAAGAGTGAGAGAGAAATAGGGAAAGAGAAAGAGTTAGAGAGATTCGGTGGAGTGAACAAGCAAGCGTTTGGTATCAGTTTAGGGTATGATATTTGTATACCAAAATATAATTGTAGTACTGTTGCAATAGAGTGGTTGAAACAAAACTGAATGCATCATAGAAATAAGGGAGTATGTAAGTGTGCGGTTAGTCACTTACAGCTGTTTCTAGAATAGATGTACGTATGCTACAAATAGTGAATTTTTTAACAGACATATATACATATATACTCATAAATGTGTATGTATATAAAGACGCCTTTATATATATATATATAT
>NC_068993.1:22710285-22712381 GCF_001194135.2 Octopus bimaculoides
TATATATATATATATATATATATATATATATATATGTATGTACGAGTGTATATGTACACAGATATCTTCAGACACACACTGGGCTATATAGCGGTGTGCTCGTGCGCGCGCATGTCTGTGTCTCTGTGTCTGTGCATGTGTGTCTGTGTTTGTGTTTTTTCACAAATATTGACGTTTTGTTTTTTCGTTACATCTTGTAATTCACAGACAGCGTTTGGATATTTTTAGAAGTTGTGGACATCGTTGGATTGAATGGTATCGTTTGGTGTCGAAACCTTATTGATTTTTAGTAGTGTATCTGTTGATGTTAAATTCATGTCGATTTAGATAAAATTGTCGCTATTGTTTTTTTATAGTTCCCCTTTTTGTTTTATGTTTTCTTTTATTTATGTTCTTTAGCATATCGATGTTATTCCAATTTGTTCGCCTCGTTGTATAGGGACATCTCATCGTCTGGTGTAGGGCAAAATTGCGTTTAATTTTTTGTATCTATTATGGCTTAATACTTTATCCATATTTGTAACGGTGTTAAGGCGGCGAACTTGCAAAATCGGTAGCACGTCGGCCAAAATATCGGCATTGCATCCGTCCTTACGTTCTGTGTTCAAATTTCTCCTAGGTTGAATTTGCCTCTCATCCTTTCGAGGTCAATAAATAAAGAACCAGTTGAAAATAATTTCATGAGTGAAAGTGTGTTTTAAAAGTGTGTATATTTACACACACACACACACACACACACATATATATGCAAACAACTTCTATATATATACAAATGTATATATATATATATCTTTTACTTGTCTCAGTCATTTGACTGTGGCCATGCTGGAGACCGCCTTTAGTCGAGCAAATCGACCACAGAACTTATTCTTTGTAAGCCTAGTACTTATTCTGTCGCTACTGTCGAACCACTAAGTTACGGGAACGTAAACACACCAGCATCGGTTGTCAAGCGATGTTGTGGGGACAAACACAGACACAGAAACACACACACAGGTACCACGCAGTGGGACTGAACCCGGAACCATGTGGTTGGTAAGCAAACTACTTACCACACAGCCACTCCTGTGCCTGTATGTATGTATATGTATATATATATATATATATATATATATACATACATAGAGAGGAAGAAAGAGAGAGACAGAAATGTTTTACATAGATAACCAGCTGTGACTCTTCGATTTATTTAATTTTTAACAATGTGCATGTATCTATGTAGACATAAATTCATAGACAGTGAAATATGTACGTACGTAGTTGCGTATGTATGTGTATGTATGTTTGTGTATATACTGTTACAAGCTGTCTATTTACAATAAGGCGAACAAATGCAAATAAGCAACAACAAATATCATGGAAAATATTTTAAAAATTTAGAACAATATACCTCAGTAAAATGTAATAACGCGTGGCCAAAAATTTCTCTACCTAACCAATTCCTCCCTTATTAAGGGAAAAATACGTCTCTTGGAAAGAAATACATAACAAATTTGTTTCTGTCTGTCCAAATACATAAGCAAGCATTGCAAAAATGGGAGATATACCAGCATTAAGAAATACTACACAATTAAGCAAACAATATGCAAAAATAAAAGGCGCTTTGAACATGCACTAAGAAATATCTCAGAGAAATTCAGGTGATCATAATCTGGGATATAAAAATTCATACACAAGGAAATCAAAGCTATGCGAATATTGTTTTCAGTGTCCCACAGGAAAGAAAACGTATCGGATCGTATAGACGATTCTGCATCTTTAAAAACATTAAGGCTCAGTAAAAATACAAACAATCACATTAATAAAAAGTACTGTGCGAAGAATTACATGAGACGAGTATATAACCTAAACTCAGAACATTATAATGATAATTCTAGTTGGATCCGTTAATATTAAATACTCACACATAGACACATACATCATACACACATATGCATTAATATACATGCATATGTATATATATTTATATCTATATAAATGCATTAATATATATATGTATATATATATGTGTGTGTATATATATATATATATATATATATATATATATATAGGCGCAGGAGTGGCTATGTGGTAAGTAGCTTGCTTACATGGTTCTG
>NC_068993.1:22712518-22715023 GCF_001194135.2 Octopus bimaculoides
TATATATATATATATGCATACACACTCACGTATGTATGTACATATATTTTGAGAGGTCAAATGTTTATGTTTTTGTGTATATATGTAAATGTAATGCAGACACAAACTTATTCAAGATTTATGACACGAACCTGTATGGAATTGGCATATAAAAACAAATCGGTTAAACTTTATTCACAAGTGGGATATGAAAAAGCATCATCACTAACAGGAACAATGCTATTTAATAATAGTAATAAATCTCATCAGCAAATGTGGTGGTGTTGGAAAACAACCGAAAAGTATATAGATGATTTGTTGTATCCCAAATTTGGATTTTTTCCAAGAAAGACAATAGTTTATATTTCAATCGATTCTTAGGGAACATCAAAACACATAGCTACAAATATTCTGGTGATGTTCAATAGTTAGGTCTAGAAATTGTGTCTAATATTGTCTCATTTCTTTGCCAATTCACTACAGCTTTCAATAGTACATGTAGCACTAAACTCCATTCATGTATACAAGGAAGTAAATGTGTCATTGAAATTTACACTGCATTAATGAATGTGAGAATTAATATATTTATAGAGGCAACGATTTGGTTTAAACGTTGTGGTAAAGTTTTCCAACGTACATTTATGATACCTTTCTAATTCAAATATTGGTTACACCCCTTTATTTTATTTCTCTGTAAACAGTTTCAGTGGAGATATGCCTAGTGTAAATATCTCCAGTTCTTTCAATTGATTTCAATAATTGTTGTTATTTCAGAAAAAAAAATCAATTGGTTAATACTATTAACAAAATATGTTCCTTTCCCCTGTTGCTATAAATCGTCTCTTAGTTTCTATATATTCATACATTTCTTTAGTCTGACTTACGATATTGTTGGCACACTTTTCTTAAACAAAGAACATACACACAAACACGCACACACGCACACATTTATTGAGTCCTTTTGTCACTCATTGTTCATTTTTGCATATAAAATCATATATATATATGTAGGCATCCATAAACGGAAGCGAGTAATTATGATAGGCTGAGAAATACAGATATAAGCCATAAAAATAGATAAATATAATAACAAACAATAGAGGGGAACAAATTGAAATTGTTAGTCCAAAAGAATATTGGTGAAATCGAAAATTAAGAAAAACATGGTCTAACCAATTTAAAACTCATTCGAATTCGAATCGATTTTGCACATTGCGGTTTATTCACAGAAATCAGAACAACGCTTAAAAAACTTGCCTGGGCGTCGAAGGAAGAAACCCTTAAGCCAAATTGATTGAATCTGACGTCCCCGAAGAAGGGAGTTATACAGCCTAATTGCATTGATACAATTGATTGAGCTGACCTGAGACTATGATTAAAGAAAGACATATGCGTTTGGTGTCGTGTAGTGTGTTTAAACCTAAAACGGCACGAAGACGATGTGAATTATTTTAGCACATGGTTATGACCTTTAATTTTGAACAAATATATATAGAAACATACTCCGTTGAAGAATTCAGGCCATCTCTAGAGATAATACGGTAGTAGTGGTAGTAGTAGTAGTAGTAGTAGTAGTAGTAGTAGTAGTAGTAGTAGCGGTGGTGGGGTCATTGTTGTTGTTGGTGGTGGTAATAGTGGTAGTGGTGGTTGTGATGGTAGTAGTAGTAGTGGCAGTAGTGGTGGTGGTGGTAGTAGTAGTGAAACAAGAACATCAGCAATAATCATAGTAATAATTATGATGATGATGATGATGATGAATGTTATGATGATATAAAATATTATTATAATTATTGAGTGAGAGAGCAGTGCATGCCATCAAAGTGACACTGGGGTAAAATATACGAAGCCCATTACACCCATCATGACTACCCGTCTGATAAGGGTACACTAGGCACATGCATCACAACCATATGTGCGTGACATGCTGATCTCATATCAAGATAAACAGCGCATGACCTCGCAGGTGGGGCCCAATTAGAATTTTTTTCAGGTCGAGTAGCCCATCCCGCTGAAAAGGTCCCTGAATAAGGTTTGTTTAAGTATGTTGAGTAAAACACCCATGTTTCCAAAGGTGAATTATTCAAGCCCCAAAGAATTCCTCTCAACACATGGCTATGATGCTCCCCCACTACTTCTCCTTATGATCAGAGATGCATATATCATCAGCCACCAAGGTTTAGGTCAAACAACTGACAAGCAAATCTGTGGTATAAAACAGAATATTTGCTGTAGCTCATCTTTTTATTATTATTATTATCTCTATTATTATTATTATGTTGTTTTTTTCCTTCTTTCTTCAAATTTTCTTCCATTTCTCGCCGAGTGTTTTCCGTACACCTAGGGCAGAGAAACTCGTTGTATGCAATCCCAGTTTACACACGCAAATTCACAGGTAAACCATGTATTTAAAAAAAAAAAAATCATGAATAAATGTTGTTTTCACAGCGATAATGCTCTTCTCAGTACATGAGTCGTTCCAGTTAGCACGATTTTTTTGCACTTCCTGTAGGGATGGTAAGCCTGGTA
>NC_068993.1:22715033-22716733 GCF_001194135.2 Octopus bimaculoides
GAATAAATGTTGTTTCCACAGCGATAATGCTCTTCTCAGTACATGAGTCGTTCCAGTTAGCACGATTTTTTTGCACTTCCTGTAGGGATGGTAAGCCTGGTATCATTTTCAAATAGGTTTCAGTACCTTTTTTTATCATTCCTAGAGATCCTACAATAACTGGTATGGTAGTCGCCATTATTATTATTATTATTATTATTATTATTATTATTATTATTATTATTATTATTATTATTATTATTATCATTATTATCATTATTATTATAACAAAAGTCATTAAAACTATTCAGCCATACCAAATAATGTTGAAAAATAGAGGAATATAACTCTTTTCTAATCAATGTTTCATTATAATTTTACCAAACATGTATTCTGTAATTAAACATATACCCAAACCTCTAATTAGGAAGAAAACACAGATACACTCAAAGCCAGCTAATACATGTATACAAACAGACACACATACGGTTGCTAGGTACTGTTAGAGACCTGCAAATCATCAGTGTCACTGTACCAGAACACGTACCTCCTAATTTTATTGTCAAACTATCCTTACATTTTTCTACCAGTAGAAGATTTATTTCACATTTGAAACCATCCAGTGTTGTATATCTAATAAATGTTCCATTTACACTTGCAGCTCTAAGCTGATATAATTTCGTAAACGAAATGTACAATAGATTCCTACTCTTAAAGTGGAGATTTCTCTGCATCACTCCACTCCAACTGTGAAATTTGTGACAATTACCAATACACAGCTGAATAGTTCTTGGTTGATGAGTTCCACCATTATCTACAGTTACCCTCTCGTTATTATTCCAGATATTAAACTGGCCAGTTCTCCTATGATGCACTATTTTTTCACCGTTTTTAATGTAAGATAGCTATCTATGAAAAATGATGCTAAACAAAATTAAGCAGCTTATGTAATTAGCTACAGTTACTCATTATTTTGAATATATAAAACGCTCGACATGCTGGGATTCATTATTTTCCTGGTTTTTAAAAATTGTTCATGATGATTCGGACTCTTTTCTCATGATAACAGTAACGCATTTTCACGTCAAGTTCTTTTAGATTTACATAAATCTGTGATAGAGAGGCAGAAGAAGGAGACAAAATTACCTGCAATAGTTTTAACGATTGCTCAATTTTTTTTCCTTTGTTTTCTTATTTGCAAAGGTCTTCAACAATACAGCATTTGTACTAATTGTTGAAACAAATTCATGGTATCTTTAAACACTGGAAGATCCTGATCAAGCAGACCCATATTTAAATGTATTCAGACCATGCATATCCTTACTCTTTCAAGTTAAGTAGAACTACATAATATATTATGGTATTTACTTATTTAAGACGATGCATTGTAATTTGAGGCAGATTTTTCTGCTATTTCTTCAAGTTTATCAACTTCTTTTCAAAAACATAGGTTCCGAAAACAATTAGATTGGATTTCATTCTATAGAATCACTTATTTCTCTAATGCTCAATTTTGTATCTTTCAAGGGTGTAGAAATAAATTTTAACAGTAATGTTGATAAGTAAACATCTCGCAACAAAACTAATAATTCGAAAATAATGTTTTTGCAGAATATATATACATAAAAACATATATAGCTGCATACATGACTACATGCATACAGTCACGCACGCACACACACACACACACACACACACACACACACATGCACACACACACA
>NC_068993.1:22716773-22718749 GCF_001194135.2 Octopus bimaculoides
CAGACACACACACACACAGGCACACACACACACACACACACACACACATACACATACACACACACACTCAAACACACGTATATAATCTAAAGAAATCAATATTTGATGCAACAGAAAGAGCAACGATTTTGCAGAATCAGGGAATAAAGAGGGAGTAAAGCGACTTCAAAGTATTAGATTTTCTTTATTTTCTTCCTCAACTGAAACTGTACCTTTCATTCTCCTGAGATTTGTAGAACAGGTACCAACCCTTAAAACCATGTAAGGAAAATAAGGCCTTGTGCCTAGTCAATAAAAATCCAATATTAGATGCTGCAGAAAATGTAAATTCTGGATAACACATTAGTTTTATTTCTCTTAATATGATGGCGGTGGAAGCTAATGAATTTCAAAAAACGGTGAGATTGTACAGCTTGACATCTATCCAAAGCAGTTTCCATTAAATTGATACAAAGCAGGACTAATTTTAATCGGGCCAATTAATTAGTTTTGCTGACATCATTTTCGACACTCCATATATGATACACTACCGTATAATCTATCATATCTCTAATAACCTGTTGTGCAGATAGCAAAACCTCAAACGAAGAAAAAAAATAAAAATTATCAAAATGGATTTTTTCTATTAATTAAATATCGTCAAAAAGTTTCCTTTGTAAGTTAACTTCTCCAGACGCACAGCATCGTTCACTGCGTACAACTTGATCGACCTTTTGGTAATTATGATTCTAAAAATATAGTTTGATGTTTATTAGTGAGAAAATTTGTCTTTGCTTTGATATTTTTTCTATAGAATGTGTTTAAAAAAAAGAAATATAAATGAAATATTTGTTTACCACTTATAAAAACAAAAAATTAATTTTCATTAAAAACGTATTTCTGGAAAAATAAACCTCAACGGACTTTACAATGAATAAAACAACAATTAGTAAAATGAATCATTTGTGAGTTATAGAAAGAGATAAGGTATTGACAATAAAAAAAATATGTGATTGCGAAACAGAAAAATTCATACAGAAATTCTGAAGACATAAAATACAGCCTTACATTCAATTAATTTTTTTTAAATATGCAGTTATGTGTGTATACGTAAATAACTATTTGTGTACATACATGTATGAGTGTGTGTGTGAGTGTGTGTGAGTGTGTGTGTAGAATTCCTATCAGACTTCTTTAGTGGAGTACATAACGCTTTCTGTCAATTTTCTCTGTGCTCCTCCATGTCTCACTGTTGATAGAACTATGCTATAAAAGAACTGGATATATTTGTGTAGATCAATTGTGTTAGAGGGCGAGATAACGCACACTCTCTGGAGTGCGGCAATAGCTTTACTAATTCATTGCTGTTGTCAGTCTCATTATTGCTACTGTAGCTGATGACGCAATTCTGATTGGTAAAACTGTCTACTGCCTCGATATTTTGCTGATTGATCTTTATGGTTGTTGTTGTTCGATGGTCATCATTTCTTATGTTAACTGTTTTATTCATCTGAGGACATAATCATAAGACCACATACTCTGAAGTAGTTCTAAAAAGATCAAGCTTTGGACCGACAAGCATACTCACCAGAGGACGAAGATTAAGACCAGCAGGTCAATTACTCCGGTAATTAGAACAAAGCCATTGTAAAACAACTATCAGATGGAGGAAAATAAAGAGAGGAAGACGGAAAACTGCATAGCAGAGAGCTTCTGTAACAAGTGTGGCCGGATGCAAAGAAAAACGCAAACAGCAAAAATCAAAGGCGTCAACTTGCTGCCCAATGTGCTCAAAAGGACAAGAAGAACTAATACTGACATATTAAACGAATTTCTGTTATTTGAAATTCTGCACTTGCTGAATATATTAAAATAGGTGTGTGCGTGTGTGTGAATGTACACGTGTAGTTGTGTGCGTAAATATATAGATATGAACTGAAACAGCTGCATTTATACATGCATATACACACACACACACACACACACACACACACACA
>NC_068993.1:22718883-22719603 GCF_001194135.2 Octopus bimaculoides
TATATATATATATATATATATGTATGTATCTGCGAACCCATGGAAAACAAACTTCAACCAGCTATTCTGATTATATGTCTGTGCACACGTTTGAATGTGGCGTGTGCCAGAGGGTTTGCAAATCCAATGGGGGTCTTAAAAGACATGTTAGGATCCACAATGAGCAGAACTTACTTGCAGGTATTGGTAGTGCAAATCAGAGGTGCAATCTGTGTGGGTGTTTTTTCAAAACACTGTCTGGTTTAAAAAGCCACATCAGAGGCCATGAACGGGTTAAGGTGTAGGTGCAGGAGGTGGTCAAACTCTGTGTAAGGAGTAGACAACCAAGAAAGATCTATAACACAAACGCTCTCAAATACACACGCACGCACACTTTCGTTTTGAGATCAACAGTACTTTATTATCTCCCTTTCTTCCTAGCTCTCCTTTCTGATCACCTCTGTACAACCATCACCATGATTGACCGCTAGCCACTAAAGCTTTTTTATTCTCTTTCTGTTTATTTTCTCGTATTCCTTTCCGTTGAAGAGCGTAGGCTCGAAACGTAAAATACTTTCTCACCTTCCCCAGCGTTAAACTAATGCACCTGTTTGTTGTTTACACACCTATCTTCGTCTTTTTTATTGTAAATTTCAGCTATATATATATATACACACACATATACATATATACATACATATATGTATATATATACATACATATATATATATATATATATAT
>NC_068993.1:22721093-22723906 GCF_001194135.2 Octopus bimaculoides
AGTCCACGTCTTGTCCGTTAGCTAGCCAATTTTATTTTATTTTATTTTACTTACTGTTTCCTTCCCATATAAGCAACATACACAGTTGAACAATCACAAGAGGTTAGAGCGCACCATTGAACGCAGGCCTGTCATGAAGCTTTTGCCTGTAATGGCGTTAAAAAGAGAAAGAGTATCGAAATATTTGTAACTGTTAAGTAAGATGTGCTGTTTCTTTCTCAGTTTCTCAGTCTTATTATTTTTGTTTATATATACATGTACACATACACGCACAAACTAACACGCACACGCACACACACATTCATTCATATACACATATACAGACAGACAGACACACACACATACATATATATGCATGCACGTATATACACACCTGAAAGCGTGATTAGTGATTGATCAACCATTTGTTCCTTTCGCTATCTTGTTATATCTCCTCTGTTTGGTAATTCGGATTGAAACACGCATACACGCACATATACATAGACAGACATACATACACACACACACGTGCACACGCTCGCACTCAAGCAAATATATGCAATTCCTGATGTGTAAAACTATCTTGCATTGATACATGAAGACCGAACAGAGAAACAAATGTAGGTCGCATCATTCTTCTAAATAAGCTGTTATAAACTTGTAGATATACGCACCTATACATTGGTACAGGGTATAATCACAAATGCACATTCATTTAAGCTACCCTAGAGTATGTGTAGACACATACGTATACAATTGAATATATTTTAGATTCAGAGGCAAAATTACACAAACACCGTTTAAGAGTCACATGTGAAATACTTGCAAATAAATCTCCATTGAGAATTTCGCGCGCACACACACGCACACACACACACACACGCGCGCGCGCACACACGCACAAACATATACACACACAAACATATAACGGATAGAGAGACTTTTTCATGCACACGCTCTTTCAATATCGATTGTTTGAAAGTTTAGCGTAAACCATATTTTTGTTAATAAGCTACTGACAGCTCATTAATTTCCGGTTACGAGCAAAAGTTGGCTGCCATCGCTAGACTAACGCAATTGTCTTTGTAGCATTATCACTCGTCTACTTTAATTTGGAGTCGCTAATTTCTGGTTTAATTCCACTCAAGAGCAAAAGGTTATAGATTGTGGAAGTAAATGGTTTCTTTTATTTTAATGAGAGTTTGATGAAAGACAACAATTTTGTTGAAAATGATGCAAAACAAAACCAACAGAAAAAGAAACTAAAATTCAGAATATTTTTTTCTTTTGATCCTGGTGGGTTATATATGTGGAAAAAGAAATGTGTGTACGAATGTTCGTGTTTATGTGTATGTATGTGTGGAGGGAGTATCTGCGATTGCATGCTAGCATGTGAATTTTGAATTATTTTGGAAGCCCAAAGGACTTCCCATTGTTATCCATATGAAGTATTTTGCGTGTATGTCTTCAATTGCATCAGGTGCAAAGATACGTAGATGTAAATATAGAACTTAAAATATGATAAAAAAAATATGATTGTCATGATGTTAAACAAGTTAGTTGAAACAGAAATAGTAAATAATACTAAAAAATACTGTTAGCTAGGCTGTGATTCTGGAATTTAATCTTCTGTCTTTAATCTACTACCGATGAATGATTCGAGATTACTTAACATCTTTGGTACATAGGGTTAAATATCTAGGTCATATTCCACGGAATGTAAGATTAATATAGTCTTGAAATCCCTACATCAATTGTTATCGTGTCATCAAACTAAGCTGTGGAGAGTGCAGTCAGCAAATCGCCGGATGGAATACGTTACAGTATTTACTGCTTCCATTTACGTTCTGAATTCAAGTAATACTGAGGTCAGCTTCACATCTCTCGAGAAACATTAAAAAAAAAACTGACAGCTAAAATATATTTACAAAGAGGAGTAGGTAAAATAGATATGAAATTTTCAACGTTAATAACGTGGCGAAATGATCAAAATAGAATACAAAGCCTGGGAATCAAGCCAGATTGCGTTCCAACTTTCTAAGATTTAAGTGAATAAAGTATAAAGAAGACCAAGAGACTGAATCAAACACGAAAACTATATTTGACACTTTCAGAGTTAACAATGCTCATAGTTAGATTTACTATTATATCAATGTTAAATTTATGTCAATACAGACCAATTAAAAGGTAGCTACTGATGTACGATATTAACTTCTATTCAGGGAAAAAGAAATATTGATGGAACGTAAATAGAAAAAAAAACATATATGTACGTATTTTTGAAGATTATGTTCAGTATCATGCTTCTGTTTCGAAACAACACATTTTCGTACTGAAACTTTTCTTACAGTTTTATATTCAAAAGCACGCACGCTTAAAAAGATATTTATATTCATATGGTCATGTTAAGATAAGTTTTTATAAAAGTAATATATCCGTCAGAATATAAGGAAGCGGTTTTTAGTGATCAAAGAAGCAGCCTTATTTTTTTTTTTTAACATAAATACACATTTCATCACCTTAGAAAAAGATATATTGAACAATGAGGTCTGCTCATAGGCAAAAGAAAAAAATTGTACGAGGGGCATTCTATTCATTAGTGGTGTTTTCGACGACGACTGACCTTGACATGAAACTAAACATGAATGAACATTTATAACTAGACATATACATACATAATATAGATTGTCAAAATGATGTGTACGCCTCTGATGAGAACCTAATAAGGTTCGAAAACCTATTAAGGTTGTTCATCATTTTTTCAGTCTGCAGAGGAATGGCTAAAATTTTTCCTGTTTATAATTATACCATTTGTTACACACGCACATACACGC
>NC_068993.1:22724027-22724767 GCF_001194135.2 Octopus bimaculoides
TATATATATATATATATATATATATATATATATATATATATATATGTATATATATATATACACATATATATGAATGTATATATGTATATAATATATATACATACATATACATACATAATATAGATTGTCAAAATGATGTGTACGCCTCTGATGAGAACCTAATAAGGTTCGAAAACCTATTAAGGTTGTTCATCATTTTTTCAGTCTGCAGAGGAATGGCTAAAATTTTTCCTGTTTATAATTATACCATTTGTTACACACGCACATACACGCACACACACATACACACAAATATGCTCGCACGCGCACGCACACACACAGACATAGGATAGTGGTACAACAATGCACCAATAGTTACTGGAAATAGGAATCGATAATATCCGACGCTTCATTGTATATATATTATACTGTGAAAGATGTTTGCGGGCGGCGAACATAAAAAATTTCATCTTATCTGTAGGAAGAACATTAAATAAATCTACTACCCAAATGTGGATAATCTAGGACCGAGGTTTCGAACTTTCCAAATTACATTTGTTAACGTAAATTTGATTAGCTCTCTTTGGCTAGGTTCACCTTGACAAAATTTCAAATATCGCTACATCAATGCCAGTATTATTCGTCATAACGCCTGGCCGTTAACAGAGCGAGAACACAGAAAAAGTTTTCGATGACAAAAATGATTAAATAGTGCAATACAGTAGTATCAATATATATATATATATATATATATATATATA
>NC_068993.1:22724827-22726489 GCF_001194135.2 Octopus bimaculoides
ATATAAGTGTGTGTGCTTGTGTCTGTGTTTGTTCCCCACCCTGGCTTGACAACGCATTTAGGTTAGTTTACTATCCTTTAACTTTGCGGTTCGATCAAATTAGTCAATAGAATAAATACCAGGCTTTAAAAATGTCTTGTGATTGATGAGCTGGAGTAAAAGTTTTGAAGGTGATGCCCCTGCATGACTGAAGTCAAATGACTGACAATAATAAAAGGTGAAAGTTAGATGCATATATACATCCAGACACATATATGCGTGTATGTGTAAGTATATATATGGGTGTATTATGTATCGTTATTTATGCATGTATAGTTCCATATGCCTGAGATGCATGTGTTATGTACTTTTGCATGCATACCTACTCACATACACGCGTACATCACATGTATGTTACATATTATTTTGCCACTAAGTATATCTGTGTGATTAAGCCTAATCTGGGTTTTTTTTTAAATGGAAGCAACAATTTTAGAGAAAGCAGCTATTTTAAATGCTTCCTACGTCTAATTACGTATAAAAATACCATTAACTATTTAAAATGTTTTTTCTCCTTCTAAATGTTATCAATTTCCAATCAATAAATCGAAGCAAATTTCATGAAATATATTTTTAAAAAATTTTAAATAGTAAAAATAAGTTTAATATTTAATTTATATTTAAAACTGATACGGAACACATTAAAATTAATTACAGTCTCCCAACGAAAACATCCTGATAGTTCTCTAATAACGCGAACATTGGAATACAAGGAATTCTTTGACTCATCCATTAATAATCTGATATTCTGTTCTATTTTTAACTTTTATTACCAATCTCAAGGGTGGAAGAATTAACTGTCTTTTTTAGTCACAACGTTCATTCGTTTAATTGAGGATCCCAGCGTTTAATTTATTACAAAGTGATTTCATGACTGCAATATTTCAGTACTTGCTAGGGGTAACGAGTTGTCTGAATCGTTAGTACGCATGCTTAGTGTGATTTCCTCCTGACTTTAAATTCCTCTGAGGTCGACTTTGCCTTTCATTCTCACGGCGTCGATAAAAAAGCACCAAAAGTCCTGGCCACGTGCCAAAATACAAAACTAATATTTCAGTGCTTGCAAAGAGCAGAAAGTTTACAGAACCGTTAGCAGTATTCCTTCCATATTTACGTCCTGAGTTAAAATTCCACTGATGTCGACTTTGCAATTCATCCTTCGCGTACAATAAAATAGGTACCTGTTGAAAACTGCGGTCGATGTAACCGACTTATCACCCATATTGTCTATTTGTTGATATATGTCGTCATTTTCAAATTCCTGGCCTTGTGTCAAAATTTGAAATGAGTGCTTGCTCTATATGAATAGTATATGGTAAACTGGACAGTAGACGAACCAGTATCATGGTGGTTACTAAGCCTGCTAGAAATTCCAACAATATTAGTAGCAAATAGCAAACTGTCGTTATTATAAGGGTAAGCATATTTTTGTAGGTTGGTGTCAGTTAAATTGTGTTAGAAATCAGATGGTTTGGAAGGTCAAAGAAAATATTTCCTGTTTAACGAGGTGGCAACACAATTACAACTATACAGATGAATGGTAGTAGTGGTGGTTTTATACAGACACACACACACATGTATATATATATATATATATATATATATATATATATATATATATAT
>NC_068993.1:22726499-22727342 GCF_001194135.2 Octopus bimaculoides
TGTGTGTGTGTGTGTGTGTGTGTGTGTGTGTGTGTGTGTGTGTGTGTCTATATATGTATATATAAATATATACAAATACACACACACACACATACAAACATATATAGTAAAAGTACACTATTCACACAACACTACGTTACGGTTGATAAATACATCAACATAACTTGCATTAAGTCTTGCTGTGCGAATAGGAGAACATTGCACCGGACAGATTCGTGGGGGATTAAGTTAATGTAGTCCTGAGTGTTAGACAATCCATCACCTCAGCACAATTAACCATTAGGTAGCTTTAAGAAAATCAACTGTATTTCAAGTATTTAGACATGGGTATCCATTCAGTGAATAATGTAATGTGTTGATGTGAAACTTCCTTCAACATAGTCCCAGGTGCAGTTCAAACATGCGTTGGCTCTGCACCTTCTACCTAACGTGGTAAAAAAAAATTGAAACAAAAACAACAGAAAGTAAAAAAAAAAACAAAAACAAACACTAATCAATCGTGTTACAAGATTTACTTTATCTTCGAGTCTTTGTCTACTGACTAATGATGAACCTATTACATACGAAATGAATCTCTGTGATGCCTTCCTCTGATGTTAATAGATTCTGTTTTCCATGCATTTGTAAAGACCCTAGAGAGATATTGAGACTGATACGTCCGTCCGATAAGTTGTATTAAATAAAAATATTTCTGACGACATATATCAACAAATACACACGTATGAGTATCCCTGTATGTACCTCTCTCTGTCTCCGGTCTCTTTTCCCGCGTATATATATATATATATATATATATATATATGTGTGTGTGTGTGTATGTGTGTGTGTATGTGTGTGTGTGTG
>NC_068993.1:22727352-22729285 GCF_001194135.2 Octopus bimaculoides
GTGTGTGTGTGTATGTGTGTGTGTATGTGTGTGTGTGTGTGTACACACACATACACACATACAACGGTAGTTTAAGCGGGTAGTCTTCACTTACTGCTCTGTGTCACAAAACAACACTCTCATATCAGTGGTTCTCTCTAAATAAGAATCTATAGTAGAAGTATTAATTTAATTTGCACCCAAGTATTACAACATATGTACACAGAGATTCTTTTACAGCTTTTAATATCATATTCTAAACAATGCGATTTACAATATAAGCTGCCTGTGGAATTTACACAAAATAATCTAATAAAAATGTCTCGTAGCATAATCTTCCAAAAAAGTTACAATGCACATTATTATATCTTGGATAAAAAAATATTAAAACGCAGTGCAACAGTGAGAGATACTATATCGATATGAATATGAAAGAGAATATCACTAAATGTGTTATGAATAGTATGTGTTTCATACACACACACACACATACACAAACACGCACATATATTTCAAAATGTACTATCGATGTGGAGAACAAATAGATACACCGATCAAAGTTCAGTAAGTAGATGCCTATATACTGTAATAAATACTGTAAGTGACTTAAGTATATGCTGCTGTTGGAAGGAAATGATTTATACTTTTGAAGTTCATTTTGATGTTACAGATACATAGAAAACCAACGTGAATTTTAAATGCTATGTGCAAAGCTGACGTGGTTCAGTCTTCACTGTGACCGTGTCTTTCTCTTTCCATTCCATTCCTGAATCTTTGCATATATATATATATATATATATATATATATATATGAGAGTGAGAGAGAGAAAAGGTCGAGTTCTATTTCATCCTATGCTTTGGGCTTCCAAAGTTCGATTTTTATAAAGACTCTTCATATTAAATTTGTAGCTTACTACCGTAAGTATTTTTCGAATATAAAAATGTTACTGGTATCAGGTGTGTTATGAGCATTTATAGAACACGCATCCTACAGAAACTCAACAAACAATTAAAGATGGAGAAGTGAAGGTGGAGAAAGTTTAAAGAAATGTTAATCCATGCATACGATCGTTTCGAACGGTAATATTAACATGTAAAAAACATGGAAAAAATTAGAAATTAGTTATTATTAAATTAATTACATATTAGTGTTCTTCTCAACGCGAAAGAAGAATACATCAAAATGAAAACATCAGAAGACTAGATGGAGCGAGTGTCACATAGCATGTTCGAATATGCATAATATGAAACATGAAAGATAAAAACATTCTTAGGTAATGTTGAGTCTAGTTTTGTATGAACTATAACTCAATCGTGTTTCAAGATTTACTTCTCTATTTCGTACACAACTAGACTCAACTCTACCTCAGCATGTTTTTGTCTTTCATCTTTCATAATCATATTATGCATGTCCGAATGTGTTATGTGACACTCACTCCATCTAGTCTTCTGTAACAATATAATATTCTTCTGATGTAATCCTTTTGATCTATTCTTCTTTCGCACTGAAGAGAACAGTAATATGTAATTAATTTAATTATAATCATAATTAAATTAATATTTATTTTCCCCCATTATTTTTACATGTTAATATTACTGTTCGAAACGATCGTATGCATGGAATACACTTTTTTAAATCTTTAACATTTTCCCTTCTCAATCTTTAATTGTTTGTTGACTTTTTATAGGATACGTGTTCTATAAAGGCTCATAACACAGCTTATACTTATATATATATATACATATATATAGGCGCAGGAGTGGTGTGTGGTAAGAAGCTTGCTTCCCAGCAACATGGTTACGGGTTCCATCCCACTGCGTAGCACCTTCAGCATGTGTCTTCTAGTATAGCCTCAGACCGACAAAGGCTTTGTGAGTGGATTTGGTAGACGCAGACTGAAAGAACCTCGTCTTATATATATATATATATATATATATATATATATATATATAT
>NC_068993.1:22729769-22732156 GCF_001194135.2 Octopus bimaculoides
GATGAATGTGTAGTTAGTTACTAATTGGTAGCTTAGGTTAAAGTTCAGCTTAGAAAATTATGAACTTGAACAGTCTTCAGGAAACAGGAGATTAGGAAGAGGATGGGCGTTTCAGCTAATCTGTAACGAATGCCAAAAACCGTTCGTGCCATTCATCTGCTCATTAGTTTAACAGACCTATTACACAAGCACACACAAACATGTGTGTGCGTGTGTGTGTGTGCGCGCGTGTGTGCGTGCGTGGGTGCGTGTGCGTGTTTCTGTATGTATATGCAAGTATATATTAGTAGTAAAGCTCTTCTATCGTCTGAAAGATGAATTTATTGTTTTGGAAGGATGTATCGATTTGTTGATATATGGCTGACAGATATCCTCAGCGATTTACGCATTGACATCATCGATTTATGGCCTTCAAACAACTATCGTTTACCATGTATAATTGTAAAGCACGCCAGATGAGCGTTAGCCGAAACTGTTTGATGTCCATATGTTTTTAAATCACATAGATGAATCTAGAGAAACAAAATAGGGAGAATAAAAATGAAAACAGGTTTAGAAGTGCCTTAAAGTAACTCATAGCATTGCTCTGCATTAGTATTAAAACATGTCTATAAACGCACACACATACACACGCACAAACAACTATGTATATATATAAACATATTTGCAACAACGAGGCGAGTATTGAGCTTACTCAAGTCTGTAGTTGTATTAAATGGAGAAATCAAAACTATGTTCATGTATTCGTGCATGCGTGTGTATATGTATGTATACACACTCACACACAAATACACACACACACACACGTACACACACACATATGTATAAACATATACATTCATACACACATGTCTACATACATGCACAAACGAATACTCACACATACATACACATACACATATGCATATATATATGCATGCAGTTATCTATGCACACATTGGAATCACGATTAATCAATAACATGAATGCATTAGATTACTAAATATATTTCTTTTTTCAGTATCAAAATTCTGAATTTTATATATAAGAATTGTTGATTGGCAAATCGTTAAGTGGCGAATCGTTAAGTTATCAATGTAAAATAGTAAACCCTTGTACGGCATTAAAAGCATTTGAACAAACCATTTTTCCTTATTCCGTCTTCTATCGCAAATATAATACAAACTCGAAATTCTACGCCTTAATATTCCTATTGCTTCAGTAAATGCTGTTTAGTAATTTTCTTAATTCATATTTCATTAATAATTGCATCACTCTTTAGATCATTAAATCGCAAACGTTTCGTTAAATTGCAAATGTTATGTTGAATTTTAAATGTTATATTGAATTGCAAACAGTCTTCTGCTTCGCATTTTGGCTTAGAGTCATCACTGTCCTAGAACATGGTGCATGTAATGATATTGTTTCTCATACATAATTAATTAACTAATAACAATTAATTAATCCAACTTTTGTTTATTTTCCCATAGTATTCTGGATTTATGAAAGCCACTTAACCTATTAATTAAATGTACATGCACCTTTTTTTCCTTTTCCGCTCTTTCATTCCCACAAATACCGTATGTATATATGTATGTATGTGTGTGTGTTCGTATGTATGTATGTATGTATATATGTATGTATGTATGTATGTAAGTATATATGTGGGGTATATATGTATGTACGTAAGTATGTATGCGTAGGTATATATAATAACTCTCTTTACAACAACAAACATTTACACCTACTCATACACATCTAAGGGAATATTTTCCACTGACAACAAAAGCCAATCGAATGTTAAACTGCAAAACTAGAAATGTAATATTCCCATTAACAGCATTGCAAAACACTAATGAGAATGCGATAAACAGAAGCTAATATTCATTTTATTCTACGTGTCCTCTTTAATACAAGACTATAGGTTAGACCTATTAGTTGCGGTCGAGGAAAACTAATCCTTGTCAACGACTTTGAGATCCGAGGCAAAGACATTTTAGATTGTTGACTGTTGGAAGAGACAAGCTCCGAGCTTTTGTAACTGGTTCTTCTTGCTATTTTTGTGATTTTATTGTTATTTAGTTTAGAAACTCTTCCGGTAACTCTTATATCAGCTAGTGCAACTGTCAGGCCTTCTCTCCTGCAGCATTAGTTTCATGGCTTGTGTTTCTTCATCCACGTTGGAGTACAGTTTTACTGTGGCTGAATGATTTTCGGAAGAGCATTTGTACATATGTATCCATGTAGCCTTCAATCCCGAAAAGGCAGTGGCCATCCCAGTTGGAACGTGTGCCGATCTCCGCAATAGGGAAAGAGTGTAAACGTGACTACGCTAAACGCGAAGAGCAAAAATCAGAACAAGAACAGGCATTAACAGAGAAACCAATAAATCCCACCCCCACCAATAA
>NC_068993.1:22732232-22735032 GCF_001194135.2 Octopus bimaculoides
GAATAAATAATAATAAATAAGTAAATAAATAGCTGCTCGGATGATGGTAAATTTTACTTTGTGGAGGGAAAGACTGTTACAGAGGAATACAGAAACTTATTACTGAAACTGAATGATGCACGAATAGCGAAATGAAAAGGCTACCAGCTCTGAGAGGAATCGAAAGATGGATAAACTGCTCACAAAAATCTACTTATTAAACTTAACAGATTTAAACTACCTTATATACTGCGTTGTTCTGTTGCTATGCAAAATCTTGGGGGCTAGAAATGAAAGAAAAACAAAGGATGAAGCCCCATGGTGGGAAAAAGGCCAGAGTACAATACTGAACAAATGAACTGTAAACTTAGACGGATACATGCAAACATAGAAACGAAGAGTTTGAGAGACAGACACAGGAACGAACAGCAAAGGAAGTATAACATAAGACACGAAGGACTGTAAGTAGTTAAAGAAAAACTAAGACAAAGAATCAAATCACTGTTAGGTAAAAAAAGAAAAAGCAAACACTAATAACGATCGAATCAGTATCAGCAGAATATATTCTTCAAGAACAACGAAGGAATATTCTATTAATAACCGAATAGTGGAGAAGAGAATCAGTGTAACTATACGCCAGATGCTGAAGTTGCAGGGTAATTCTCGCACGACACGTGTAAACACGCTCGTTACATTACAGTTCAAATCAACATCAGATCGTCTCCGTCCCCAACCACCATATTAAAAAAAAAGAAGAAAAATGAATTAAATAATACCCGCATTATTCAACCCAAGGATAACCAATAGGAAGTACGTATTTTAAATTTATTACACAAAAAGAGCGAAAAACTACACGTGCAAAACCATCTAACACCAGAAATGAATGGACCGGTACCCTACAAAAATTATGCTCATCAAAATAAAGGGCCGGATGTTATTTCTCACTCCCGCAAATAAAATTAAAACAACATAAATGAACTCGTGAAGAATATATTTCAATCCTACACGATTATTTTACAGTAGTGCTCTACTCAGAACGAAAATACAAAATATACATATAAAATCTGGAAGGAAAATAACTTAGGTAAAGATTTGAATATAGCAATGAACCCTAACAAATTATATTTCTGTATGTTAATACGGAGTTATATTCTCAAAACAAAACAAAAAGAAAATATCAGAAATAGAAATAGAGCACTTGAAAGGAAAATACATCAGGGAAACGAAGATAGGCACTGTAAAATATGAAGACAGGCGTAACATGTCCAACTAAAACGAAGCAAGCAACGAAAGACAACAAACCGAAACCATAGGAATGCATAATAATGAGCAAAATGCAGCAAACCAGAACACCACACACAGAAATATGAACGGGTGGGAATACGAAACAAATTTAAAACCTGGAAACAGTGAAGGCGAAATTAATGATTATTATCCTCTAAAATGAGTATAATCAAAGAATTAAAAGCCACGGATCCCAGTATGGACCACCGGTTATACTTCCCAAAAATTAAAATTGATAATACAACCTCAGTAATACATAATATGAACCTGGCCGTCACAGAACTAATAGCCAGAGAAACAAATGTCAAAATGACCAGCTTCATATTTTAAATTTGAATTTCTATAATTTTGAATTTTAATTACTTTTTATTTTTAACTTGTCAAAGACAGGCTTGCTGTCGAAATATCGTTCAGCCAACAAAATATCTATTGCAATCGCATCGCATTATTTGTCTTGCCTAATAATAATGATGATGATGATGATAATGATGATGATGATGATGATGATGATGATGATGATGATGATGATGATAATAATAATAATAATAATAATAATGCAACTTTTTAAGAGGCAGGCCCAAACAGCTTCCATTTAATTAGATACCGATATTACCATCAGGGAGCTCGAGCCACGAGAAAGCTATAAATAACTGGGGATAAACGAAGGAGATTGTATACAACATGCTATTAGGAAGGAAAAAATAAGAAAGGGGTATTACAAGAAAGTAAGACTCATACTTAATACTAAACTCAACCCCAAAATCACATCAAAGCCATTAACACACTGGCACTTCCAGTTGTCCAATATGACTTCAGCATCATTAACTGGAATCTTATAGAACTTCAACGCCTGGAGAAGAAGAGAAGAAAGCTACTCACATCTAATAACATGCATCACCCGAAAGCAAACGTTGATCGTCTATACCTACCTAGAAGAAATGGGGGAAGAGGATTGATGAAGGTAGAACTCTGCTAAAAGACCTCCTCAATAGCAATGAACAAGAACCTATCTGGTACAAAGGACTGGATGCTGCGACTTGTGCGCAAACATGAAAGCAGCAGAAAAATCATATTCTATTCTCAAGGAAGCTTGCGAATTCCCAAGGGAACTCGGCATTAACCCTGAATTAGATGAAGAACCTGAAACCACTGCCTCCAAACAAGCAAAATAGATCAACATCTGCAAAAATGAACGGGCAAAACAAACTGAGGAGCGTTGGAGCCGGACGCCTCTGCATTGACAGTAAATATTTCGAAGTTGAAATGCTGACATAGACTAAGCAACAAATGCCTGAGAAGCTCAGGACTGAAAGCAGAGACTGAAGGTTTCCTATTGGCGGCACGAGATCAAAGCTTGCTTACAAAAAATACCAGGTTAATGTTTTTCAAAACAGTTCTGTCCCTAAATTCAGATAGTTTCCCAGGAGAACCATATCTCAGAGAAATCCAAATGACTGTGCTAACAAATACTGCCCACATCCTTAGAAATACACTATCAATTTAAATGTCTGTGTTCTATCACATTAAGCTAATTCGC
>NC_068993.1:22737089-22739587 GCF_001194135.2 Octopus bimaculoides
ACAAAGAAGACGTGTTTATTAATTGACATGAGTATTCCCTCTGATCATAATATAGCGGCGAAAGAATTTGACAAGATCAGTAAATATAAAGACTTGCTAATAGAAATTGAAAAAATGTGGCACTTCAAGGCGACTACCATACCAGTGATTGTGAGATCTCTAGGAATGATAAAAAAAAGGTACTGAAACCTATTTGGAAATGATACCAGGCTTACCATCCCTACAGGAAATGCAAAAAATCGTGCTAACTGGAACGACTCATGTACTGCGAAGAGCATTATCGTTGTGAAAACAACATCCATTCAAGATATTAAAAAAAAAAAAAAAAAATTAAATCTTAAATACATGTTTTACCTGTGAATTTGCGTGTGTAAACTGGGAATGCATACAACGAGTTTCTCTGCCCTAGGTGTACGGAAAACACTCGGCGAGAAATGGAAGAAAGTTTGAAGAAAGAAGAAAAAAAACAACATAATAATAATAATAATTGAGATTGACAATGGTACTTGGACGCAAAATGACTCTCACGATAATTAGCAACCAAGTATTAAAGCTTATAATGTGTGGATCGTGACCCTCTGAGACCTATGATAGCAAGCTGCTGTCCGCTCTCAGAATCTACGAGAAGAAACGAGACTGAGCGTTCTGAGGAATAAAACAACAACAACATTATTAATATTATTATTGTTGTTGTTGTTGTTGCTTTATTCCTCAGAGCAGCCAGCGAGAGAGAAGAGACCCTACTCTGTATGGAATTACATGGTCAGTTCTACCGTGAAATTAAAAACAAATTAAAAACAAATTAAAAACCAGGAAGCATCATGGAGGTGGCTCAACAAGAGTAACCTAAAAAGGAATACTGAAAGCCTAATCATCGCGGCCCAGGGTCAGGCATTGAATACCAACTCAGTGAAAAAGAATATATACCACACAAGTATATCGAACCTCTGCAGAATGTGTGAGAAGAGGGTCGAAAGTGTGAATCACATTGTTAGTACTTGTGAAAGTCTTGTGCAGAGAGAGTAAAAGCGTAGACACGACAAAGTAACCCAAAACCTCCACTGGCTACTATGCCGTAAGTATGGATATGAGGTTACTGGTGCTTGGTACCAGCATGCACCGTAAGAGGTAATGGACGAAAAGGGGAAGGCAAAAATCCTCTGGGTCTTTCATTTCCAGACAAAGTGTTAGGAGGGACAAACAAGAGTGCCCAATAATCGCCGTAGCAGTGCAAGGAGATCAATACAACATCATGAAAGAAAGAGAAAAAGGTGATAAATATAGAGACCTAAGAATTGAGATCGTTAAGATGTGGCAGCTACGAGAGTCGAACATAAAGGTTGTCCCTATTGTCATCGGAGCAATGGGTTCAATACCACCTAATCTGAAAAAAACATCTGAAAACCTTAAAAGTAGCCTACAATCTAGATGTATTGCAAAAGTCGACATTACTTAGAACTGCATGCATATTGCGTAAAGTAATGTCTGTCTGAGGTCCTTGTTGTGACTTGACAAACAGTACAAACCCCCGGTAGATCCAATTTCTTCAATCAACAACCTCACGATATTGTATACAGTGCGACGTCTACTATAATAATAATAATAATAATAATAATTATTATTATTATTATTAATTCTACTTTGGGCACAAGGCGTTGAAAATTGTGGGGGGAGGGAGGAGCTAGTCGATTACATCAACCCCAGCGTGTAACTGGTACTATTTAATCGACCCCGAAAATATGAAAGGCAAAGTCGACTTCGTCGGAATTTGAACTCAGAACATAGCAGACGAAATGCCACTAAGCATTTCGCGCAGCGTGCTAACGATTCTGCCAGCTCGCCGCTTTAATAATAATAATAATAATAATAATAATAATAATAATAATAATAATAATAATAATAATAATAATAATAATAATAATAATAATAATAATAATAATAATAATAATAATAATAAAGGTTAACAGCTCACGATAAAATGTCTCAAAGGCATTATCTTTGCAAGAAATGTTAAATAGAAAACGGAACTCGAGATCGGACCAATTACTGCATATTACTTTTTCTCTCTCATAATGTCTCTTAAATTTATTAATTATTTAGTTTATTAAATATGAATTTAGTCTACTCTACTGATCCCAGCAGAATACATGAATAGTATTTATTTGAGCGAGCAAATTGAGATGAAGGTCAGAATCGAGTCTTGCGGGATTTAATCACACAGCGTAAAAGCAGGGGTTGAAAAATGATTAAAGTCAACATTTGCTACTCGTGATATCAGTTAATTGTCCTTCGAATATCAACAGATACGTTTAAAATATTTACAAAAACTTGATATCTTTCTAGTATGACGACCATGATTATGATCACCATCTTCCTCCTCTTCCTCTTCCTCCTCTTCCTCTTCCTCCTCTTCCACTTCTTCCTCTTCCACTTCCTCCTCTTCCTCCTCTTCCTCTTCCTCCTCTTCCACTTCTTCCTCTTCCACTTCCTCCTCTTCC
>NC_068993.1:22740014-22741302 GCF_001194135.2 Octopus bimaculoides
TCCTCCTCCTCCTCCTCATCATCATCATCATCATCATCATTCAACTGATGGGTAAAAACACACTAAAACTGACTTTTCTGGCACAGAGATGTGTTGTTACTTGTGTCTGCTTCTTCTTTTGGTACAGAAAGTGGCTTTGAAACTAATCTTGTAATGAAAACCAAACCATTTGTTTCTACATATAAAGTGAAATCCTTTGGAAGATAGCATTCGTATTATTCTCTTCATTCATACAGCATTGAACAAATATACGAAGTGTGCAAAAATCAAATACCTTTACATATCTGGGACCGTCTGTAAAGGTTATGGGACATAATCTCGTCTCCTCTGGTTGATTAAAATATGGACGATATATCAGCTGTAGTCATTGTCGTAATAACAGTTGCAATAGCAGCAGGAACCAACAGAAACAGTAGCAACTGCAGCGGCAGTGGAAGGGTCATTCTTTGACCGTGATGTATTAACTACATCTGAAGTATTTTTTGAGAATTACAGTTACTCAATTATGTAACGAGATGACCCTGTGTAAGAGCGGTAATACCACATAACGCTGATAGATAAAAAAGACAAGCCATAATATGAGTGTAATTTAAAAAGTAGGTGACTTCAGCTAATACAAATAGAGTGGTTATTTTATTCTATCTCACTGAATCAATTTCTTCTTACATCGACCAAAGTAGAAAATCAATGAGTGTATATAGGATATGTGTGGTGAGAAAGAGAGAGCGCGTATACGATGAAAGGGAAAGAGAGAGAGAGAAAGAGAGAGAGTAAGTAAGACAAAAGAAAGGTAGAGAGGGTGAGAGAGAACGACACAGAGCATAAGTGGAAGAAGTTGATTGTTTCAAATACAAAGCGCGCAAGAGACATATTCTTGTGTATTTCTAGACACAGACAAATTTATAGAGGATTTTGTATGCTTATATATATCTTCTATACAGATATAAACCTTCGCTATTTGGAAAGCGCTCCTATAATTGATACATACATACATACATGCATACAGGCATACATACATACATACATACATACATACAGACAGAGACATATATATATATGTGTGTGTGTGTGTGTGCGTGTGTGTGTGTGTGTGTGTGTGTTGGGAGGTGCGTGTGTGTATGCGTGTGTGTATGCATGTGTGTATGCGTGTGTGTATGCGTGCGCCTATGTATATTTCATGCATATATGAGAGTACAGTTCACATATAAGTATTTAAAACAGAAACCAGCTTATGTAACTGAACGAGAGAGAGAGAGAGAGAGAGAGAGAGAGAGAGAGAGAGAGAGAG
>NC_068993.1:22742029-22745096 GCF_001194135.2 Octopus bimaculoides
ATTATTATTATTATTATTATTATTATTATTATTATTATTATTATTATTATTATTATTATTATTATTATTATTATTATTATTATTTTCTCATTCCACCTGACATGTTTACTTGCAATTCTAATTCCACTCTCTTAGACACGCTCCATTTCTTGCAAAATAACGAAGAACAACATTACGGTGGAACTATTTCAGGTAATATATAGTTTAAGAAAATAAAATTCAAACCAGAATTCAAGAAGGAAGCAGTCAGTGTATGAAACTACTTTTGTAATCAGATAAAGAATATCTTCCTGGTCGCTCGTTTGTTTGCAAGTAACAACTAAATTCATTTCAAACCACAACTTTTCATCTGTAAAAAAAATAAGGACACACCACATAGCGTAGTTTTGAATCTATTAACTGAAAACGAGATTCGAACGTCATTGCTGGAACTCTTTAATCATAAATCCAGTTGATCGTAGATAATCTGGGGCTAAACTACGACTTCCTTGCATTTTCTGGTTGAGTTAAGATACTTTCATGAATGATGATTAATGGTTTAGTGTCGATAAATTGTTTTCCAGAGCTATTCCTTCAACCGTTGTTATTGAGGAGAAAAGTTATAACTACAAGCTAGAGCAGTTTCGAAAGTTATTTAAATAGAACAACGGAATTATATTCTTATGATTCATGCACACACATACACACACGTACACGTACATAGATACAAATATATATATAATGTACGACACAACTAAGATGATATTTATATATACATATATGCACATACATACATATATGGCTGTATGTGTGTTTCAATGCTACTCGTTATTACAGAATATAATTACATATTTTAGACACCAGGATGTGTACCAGACAGATATAAACTAATTTTCCTTGTGCAGACAGTAGTTACGTGGTCAGAAAACGTGTATAAGCCCATTGTGTTCCGCTTTTTGCAGGCATATCACATGGAACATTTGCTCTTCATATCTGTTCACAGTAGATCATTTATCAAAGACAATGAAAAAACTTATCTCCTTCATTTATCTACATCAAAATGGTTTAATACACAAGGAATACCACTAACCTAAGGAGTTTGGACACAAAACCGGCATCCTATACACACTACAAGTCATGCCCCCGAAAAAAAGCTAAAATGCCATTATTGCATCACTTGCTATACTAAAACTTGAGGCTAGACTTTAAACACTCCCAGTAAAATCACAGAACGAATACGAAAAAATGATTAATTAGGGGCGGAATCAAATTCGTTCTACATAATTTTCTGAACGTTGGTTGAAGCATTAACAAATTATCTGGGCCCACGATGAGACGGAAAGATCGACTAAGTTACACTGATTTGAATTTGGTTTATGTTGAAGTCCAAATATATGTATAATCTAGATTAAGGTACAAGAAATCTTCCAGAAATATCTACTGGAAAGTTGTAAACGTTACTTGGATGACTGCTTCATTCTTTGAACTGAAATCCTTGACCAACCGGAATTCCAGTCCCAAGTTAACAGTATAAACAACAACATACTGTTCCCAATGGATAATCTAAACATAAAAATGATGCAAACATCGAAACTGGCATTCACTATAAACTAACACAAATCCTGAACGATACTTATTGTTCACTTCTTACCACCCAAAAACAAATCCAGAGAAATGTATATTTTAATCTATCACACAGAATAAGTGTTTAGAATTTTGCAACAAGTCTCTGGGGATGAAAACAAACGATGCTTCAAGAGCAAGAAACAACATAATTAATAGATAACGGACTAGAACTCGCCACATATGGTAGAAGTTACATACGTTTTGAAATCAAATTGTTTTATACACATATATATACATCTACATACATATACATATACATATATATGTATGTATATATGCACGTGCCAGCGTGTGATTGCGTGTGATTGTATGTGTGTGTGTGTGTGTGTGTGTGTGTGTGTGTATTGTACAATTTGGCAGTAATTTCGTTATCATATATACATAACAGAGTGTATTCGGAAGAGAAGTTGGGAGATATAGGAAAACGTTAACTCTGAAATTGCGATGTAAGTGCGGGCATAAGTGTAGCTACGATAAACAGGAAACTGTGCAACATGGCTTGTTTTTTACCACCATTGATTAAGTAGATAAGGACGCATTAATGTATCAGTCTCCCCCTCCACCCCCTCTCTCTCTCTTATAAAATACATCCTGTTAACATGGCAATGGGTCGAAGTAATGCAACCTTTAGCACTGAGCTAATCATTAGTGATTATCTTTAATTATGCCAAATCTAATTCGCTCGATGTTAATAACAATTGTGAAAGTCACTCAGAATCAGTTGCAGTTCAGATTATCAACTATATGATTTCGACAAGTGGGCATGTTTTGACATTTATTTCACACGAGAGAAAACCTCTCGGGGAACACGACCAAGCCGCTATGAGAGGTCGTTTTGTTCTTCATTCATTGTTTGACTGATTAATTAATTAATTTTTTCCTTCTTCATTTCTCCATTCTTTGAATTTTTCCTCATGTTTTTATTCCAAACTTCATTCATTTGCCCATTTAATTTTTTAAACTTTGGACAACCGCTTCAAATATTCCGCACACTTGATGTGTGGGATGAAAATAAAAATCCAGAAAACAAGCTATTACCGGAATTGGCCAATTCCATGGACGATCATTATATACAGAGTGCTAATTGCCTTACGTTTTAATGATAGCATCATTGAATATACACATACTTTATATCTTTCCTAGAAACTCCCAACTAATTGCAGCTTCTCTACGCACCAAGGCCACAACCAGCACCATCACATTTATTTACATTTCACTACATAGGTAGGTGTATCTATCTATCTATCTATCTATCTATCTATCTATCTATCTATCTATCTATCTATCTATCTATTTATCTATCTATCTATCTATCTATCTATCTATCTATCTATCTATCTATCTATTAACAACAAGGGTGGTCACTCTCACCCGGCAATGGGCCGAGAGGAAGCTATCCCTAAAAGGTCGGGCGGAGGTGGCAAACCCGTACATTGCATCCGTCATCGAATACCGTCTGACT
>NC_068993.1:22746533-22750882 GCF_001194135.2 Octopus bimaculoides
GAATGTGTGTCTGTTTGTCTGTCTGTCTGTCTGTCTGTCTGTCTGCCTGTCTGTCTGTCTGTCTGTCTGTCTGTCTGTCTGCCTATCTATCTATCTATCTATCTATCTATCTATCTATCTATCTATCTATCTATCTATCTATCTATCTATCTATCTACGTATATATACGCACACACATATGTATATCAATGTATATGTATTTGTGAATGTGTAAGAACGTCTGTAGGAACGTATATGTTTTCAAGAGATGTGAGTTCGCGTCTCATGAACAGCTTTCGAATTTTCATATTCAAAAGAGTTATTCAACTCAAGATTTGCATGCTATTATGTGCAGCTCTATGTGCTTCGAAATCCATTGTTACACGCACACACACACGCAGACACGCACGCACGCACGCACACACACACACACACACACACACACACACACACACACACACACACACACACACACACACACACACACATGCTCTATAGAGGCATTTCAAGCAACATTTGGCGATTTCAGAAACTGCTTGATGTATAGGTAGAGTGTCTCGACGTTGGAGAGCATAAAAATTAAATTTGTTGTTAACAAAAGGTTATCTGGCATGGAGGAATGGAAATCATCTGGGAGGCCATATGTGTAGCATCAGGGTTCGGCTCCTTGACATACTTCTGGAAAGAGTCAGAATTGGTTGTGGCAGAATTTATAAGATTTCACCAGCCCTAACGTGTGGTTTCCTGATTTCCTCTGATTTTAATTCCTTGAATTACTTTGTCTGGCGCAGTTCAGAGAGACACCAACCGATCTACCTCCTACATCAAGGCCGAGCTGGTGGCCGACATGAAGGATCTGTTCGAAAATCTTCCTGGGATACAGAGAGTAACGTATGCGCCAGGTACCAGAGCCATCTTGAGGCCGTGCTGGAAGCTCAGGCCGGTTACTTACTTTGAGTTATCTGCCGACCATAATCTAGTTGATGCTTTGAGTTTTTGAAATACTTTTATTTTTGTGTGGGGTATTGTGTTGTCCTTTTTCATTTATACAATTGTCAAATTTTGCCCGAACACCTTTTATACATACAGCCATATGTGTGTGAGTGTGTGTGTGTGTGTGTGTGTTTCTGCATCCGTGCATGCCAGTTTGCATATGTTAGCGCATTGGACAAAATTCCAAGTGGCATTTCCATTGGTTCTTTATGGTTTAAATTACAATTCTAATAAGATCGATTTGCCTTTCATGCAGTCAAGTACTAGGTGTTGACGTACTACTGAGGATTGATGTACCAGCAACTCCGAAATTGCTGGCCTTGTGCCAAAATTTGTGACCATTATCGTTAAGGTGGATGCTGGCCATTAACACGTTGAAGCAAATGCTTAGTTCCATTTCTTCCGACTTTATGTTCTGAGTTCAAATTCCACCGTCGTCGTCTTTACCTTTCATTCTTCCGGCATCGATAAATAAGTATTAGTTATATACTGGGGTCGATGTAATGGACTAGCCCCTTGCCCCAAAATATCAGGCCTTGCGTATATAGTAGAAATATTTATTATTATTATGGAAATATTTTCGTCGATAGTGTCATGCGAGATTCTACTGCACCACTTGGTGTACCTCCATGTTTCTAAGGTGTGTGTAACATTGTGTTCTTGCTTGTGTGAGTATTGCATGAAAGTACATGCTTCCTGTTGGTATACTCACCACTTTATTTTAATGTGAGTTTATTTTCTTGTTTCTTGTTATATTACTATGTATTCTGTCGCGTGTGGTATGTGTAATATGAGTTGTCTCATTGTGCAGGATGCTCAGCCTGCATTCGGTATTAGGCGAATGGATTAACCTCTTCTTCAGCTTTCGATAACTCGACGGAAGATTTGTGAAGTTACCGGTATCTCTATTCGCTATTCATGTCATTATTCATTATTGCATTTGTTGTATTTTTACTGCTTTTACCACTGGATTCTAAGCACAGAGAGTTAATGTTCTTTGATATGTATTTGCTGATTTTGTAATGTAGTTAATTCCTAACATTTTCGTATTTATACATGACAACAATAAATCATGTTACACAGGATATATAGGTTAAATATCGATCAGGATCTCTGGCATTTTTTATCCCTTACGTCTCGCTTCATGTTTATGAGCGTTTCTACATTCCATGTTCGCTCTCTCCAGCTTTCTTCTTCTCCCCCTCCTCATTCTTTCCATTTTTTAAATTATATATATATGTATATATATATATATATATATATATATATATATATATATATATATATATATATATATATATACTAGAGTGTTACTAGTCATATGCTGGGAACTTTGGAAGCATATTTTTGCTACAGTGGATAATTAGATAAAAATTAAATAATAATGATTGTACGTAAGTCACATATTCTGATATTATCCATGGGGGCAAAGTGTTTTAATGTTATTGGAGCAATAAAGTCAGTAAGCTGTCAGTATCAATAGCACGCCGACCTACATGCTTAGCGGTAGTTCGTCCGTCTTTACCTTCTGAGTTCAAATTCTGCTGAGATCGAATAACCTTTCATCTTTCTGGGATTGATAAAATAAATACTAGTTGAGTAGTGAAGTCGATTTAATCGATTTTCCTCCTCCCCCGAAATTGCTGGCCTTGTACCAAAATTTGAAGCTAATATTATTGTAGCAATAGTAATGATATATTCTTTTGGAAGAGCTTCTGAAAGTTCTTTCTCCTAGTGATTGGTGCAAAAAGAGGAAAAGCGATACAGAAAAGATTATTTCCAAATGTTCATTACAATAAATATTGTTATTGATTTCGAATTTTGGCATATGGCGGACATGTTTGAGGGAGAAGGTAAGTCGATTATATCGACCCCAGTGCTCAAGTAGTACTTAATTTATCGACCCCGAAAGGATGAAAGTCGATAATGGTGGAATTTGAACTTACAACGAAAAGACGGACGAAATGCTGCTAAGCATGTGACACTGGCACGATAAAGACTCTGCAGTTTCGTTGCATTCACAATGGATATTTATATTGCATAGCCTTTTCAGCTATAGCCTATTACTCTGCCGTCCGTTTCAACTTTTCCTCCTCCAACTCCTTCTCCTCCTAATTTTTTTTTCTCTAGCGTTCTTTCAGTAATTATCTGCCACTAAGCACAGAATGTACAGTCATTCTGAACTACGTAGGTTACTTCTCTCTATCTCTCTGTTTTAACCTATCTTTTCCCCTCTGTGCATGGTTGCAATATTCGTCAACGAGTTGACCACCATTGATATTGCCTATTATTGCATACAAATGCATTAACAGAGATACATGCACATATCTGTGGGAGGCAGATGTGTGTAAGTATTTATAGGTATGCACACAAATGCATATACGTATAGGCATACTCATAAACGCATATATATGTATGTAACCATCAGTAATTTTCAACCTCTTTGCCACTCTTTTCGTTTCAATTTCTTAAATATTCAACTTGCAATATGTTTAACACGCCAGTGATTCAGTCATTTAAGCAAGAAGGGCAATGGTAAAAGGATTTAAAGTATTTGTACTTCAAACAAGTCGAAACTGTTATTACACTGTTCCCCAAAGCTGACGAGAAGTTCCCAAAAGACATAACTTCTGGTGTATTTGTTTACATTTGTCATTTCAGTTTCCATACACTCATACGTACATACATACATACATATATACATACATACGTACGTACTTACATACATACATACATACGTACATACATACACATATACATACATATACATGAAAATAACTTAATATAATTAACTGAGAGTGGCCAGTGGAATGTGTATAATTCGCGAAGGAAAATAACTGTTTATTAGATAACACGTAATATAATTTCTTGATTTATTGGTAATAACTCCACTTCCAGAAAGTGTAGAAAAATCTCTTTATGGCAATAGACATTAACTGCAATTTAGAGTCTGAGATAATTGCAAGAATAGAGAATACTTTCAACTCTGCGTACCATTAAGAAAAAAGGAATCTGATTGTCTGGAGAATGAACAAATACAATGTTTGTTCTGAACGTGCTAAAACACCAACAAACAGTCATTTATACATAAATACGCATGTGAGTATGTGTGTGTGTGTGTGTGCATGTGCATGTGTTTGTGTGCATGCATGTGTGTGTAATATTTGTGTACATTTGCATGTATGAAGCAGAGGTGTAGCAAAGAAGACAGACGTGGTAGCACGTGCACTCGTGCGCAGGTAAGACGTGATGCCAAATATTCATATTTCGAATCATGCCTGTTAAGTTGAACCACCAAAATGGTCGTTGACCCTGGACAAAGAACACTTACTACACTGGAAACACACACACACGCACACGTATATATAAACCATGAG
>NC_068993.1:22750907-22753556 GCF_001194135.2 Octopus bimaculoides
ACACACACACACACACACACACACACACACACACCTACACCTACACACACACACACACACACGCACACACGCACACACAAACACACACACACAAGCTCACACACAGATATATATATGTGGCTCGCCGGCATTGGAAACCGATCTAAGATTTACAGGGTGACCACCAGGATTATATATCTTTGAAACCATTTTGGGAAATGTATGTGTGTGTATGTGCGTGTGTGCGTCTCATGGCGATTTGTATTTTCAGAACAGATATTCTGTTGATACATACAAAAATCCTGCGATGACAAACAGAGTACAAGAAACGTCGATGAAAAATTATAAAATAAAAAAAAAGGAAGGAACTTGAGGAAAAGTGTGAATAAGGAGACTACCAATTCCTGATGAATGATTTTGTTTAAAAATCCAGAGGTGAGTATTAAATCTGTTTATTAGTGACAAATAAATTACAGCTAACTCAAAGATCTCTTCAAATTCACATTTTATGTTTCAACCTCATAAGTGTATTAATTTGTTCTTTCCTATTGATACCTTCAAAAGGTTAGAATAAAATAAGATACTAGCTATATATTAAGTTTAAAACATTGTCGCAGTGGAAGAATCGAACGCAATTTTTACATCTTAATTCGATATTTTCTGAGATAAACTCATTAATTATAGTGTTTCTCAGTCAGCAAGACTTATAAGGAAAATATACAGGAATTGCTGATAAAATAGATTGTTTTCTACTGTATTTTTGCAAGATTCATGGTGATACATATTTGCAGGAGCAAGTAAATATGTCAAATTTGAGCGCCTACTTTATAAAGTATGACTGTAAATCCTCTCTCCCCACATAAACAAATTGCTTAGCCTGAAATGCTGAGATTCTCTTCTGCTTTTGTCATGCCAAGTCGTCCAACTCATCAAACTTTACATCTACTAACATTTATTCTACTTTCTAATTAGTTTTCCTTATGCAATCGTTTCTAGTGTCCTACTAAATCTTCTCTGGTACACTGGCTCTCTATTCCTATACATTAGATATCATTTTGCTATGATATTTCACTTGAAGCTTTCATCTTTCTCATTTCAAATCCATGCAGATTTTTTGTTAACATTAGTGAACCAATGATGTAGACACATTTTTATTCACGCCTCATTCCATTATCTTTATTGACACATCTCTAATATACTTGGCAACAACATGAATCTTATAATCTTAATTATATTCCCTTCTTTACTAATAGAATGTATATGTATTCACATACATACACACACTCACGAACACAAACACACGCATAAAGCTAAAGAAAACCTCCTTCTTCATATAACATTAGTTTGAAGACATATTTTATATGGAAAACGTTCTAATGAAGTATTCGGAGGAATTTTACTGTAATGAATTACAAGTCGCAAGTCACACCATGTTATTGCTTGAGACAGATATTTTAGCAAGACTCAGTAAACATACAAGAAATTAAAAATATGGGAATTGAGTAGAAACTGCTTCATAACAAGCTTTTCACAATCGAAGAAAATTACAATTGAGAAACTTACATTTAAGAAGGGGCAGTACGAATGAGAAAAATTTAATCACGATCTTGAATTAGATTTTCAAGTTGTTTATAATCTTGTTTCTAGATAAAATAGCGTACACACTTGCTGGTATGCATTTCTATGCAACCCACTCTATAAGACAATGATGTGCCATTCGATCCATATCCTCGTTTCTTTCACTATTTATTCACTTCATCTCATTGATTTTTTCTTCTCTATATTTACTCAAGAACTTGTTCACCTGTTTACACATCAGTTGTTGTTTATCTCGCTAAAACACCCATGTTTCTTCTTCAGCCGTAGATATTGTTTGCTTCCTTTGAGGAATTGAAAAAGAAAAACATTTGACAAAAGGAACACAAATCCTAAAGCTAAATGAGCTCAGCTGAAGGGATAGTTAGGTATTGTCAAGGCTTATTTAAAAGAAAATATTAGATGAATTGAGGACAAGCAAGTGTCTAAAACTACATAGAAAATAAACGTAAACTGTTTACAGCTTTTCAATTTTAATGCTAAAGAAAAAGTGACTGAATAAGAACAGAGCTTGTACTCATACTTCTTGAATTTATGGGCATCAAAATTCTACACGTGAGCCAGAAAATTTAAGGCATTAGAAAAGGAACTGAAGATGTTCATACTGTTTCCACAACAATAGTAAAATGGCACTAATAAAAGCACAACACCAGACAAATGAAATAGAACACATAGTTATTGGAAGAAGTAATGATCCATTCTGAACCAGTGAACTGTTTAGCAAACAATTCCGAAAATCACAAAACCATGGCGAAAGAATTACACCGAGAAATATATGACAGAAAGTACAGTTGTAAGCGTTAGTTTCAAATGTCTCTATGGTAATAAGAGAAGTGATTTTAATAGGCCAATTAGGTTTACATCCTAATGAACCGCTTTGGTGACAGTATTGATGTAAATCTATTAACTCTAATTCGTTTGGCAACAAAATATCTTCCGCGTCCTTGACATGCATTGTAAATTTATTGCAATGTAAGAATACTTTCTAAAACAAATAACAAATTCATGCATTGCAAAATACCTACATCTATATAATAGAATGCGTCACACACACACACACACACACACACACAC
>NC_068993.1:22753868-22756368 GCF_001194135.2 Octopus bimaculoides
AGAGAGAGAGAGAGAGAGAGAAGATGACATAAAGCATAATCCTTATAATGAAAAACCTATATGAGTAAATGCTATGAAAATATCTTTTACATGGAGTAAAATTAATTTTAGAAGACAGTATGGTACTGTCGTCTTTTGGAAGACCTGCTCTAATGTATACGTTATATATAGACGAGGAACAAGAAACTAAGAAGCACAATGTTAAATTCTGGGATTAAATAGATGGTCACCTATGTATCACAATGAGCACCACAACAATGATAGTTTGTCCTATCCACTCAGACCATTGTTGCAACATTCACCCACATTTAATCAAAATTACTGAAATGCAGTTGTACTTAATTTATCGATCCAGAAAGGATTAAAGGCAAAGTTGACCTCGGCGGAATTTGAACTCAGAACGTAGCGACGGGTAAAATATTGCTGAACGGGGTGGCAATACTGAGCAGTGACTTTCATGGCTTCTGAACATTACTGATTGGAAGTTTTGTCAACTATATGATTTGCGTTGTTCTAAAAGATGCGCTACAGCAAATCCGCAGCTCAGTACCGCCGATTTGCTTGTCAATTACTTGATATAACCAATTGAGCGCTTCTGGTCTTAAATGATTGGAAGGTTTGTCATGTACATTGTTTTGTCTTGGTATAAAAGATGGGCTACAGCAAATATACTGCTCAGTACCACAGATTTGTCACTTGTTCGACCTTAACTAGTTGAGCATGTTCCTTAGTGGCTTACAATATGTGCATCTCTCTTAACGAGCAAAAGTAGTTGGGGAGCATCATAGCCACGTGTTGAATTCTTTGGGGTTTGAATAATTCACCTTAGGAAACATGGGTGTTTTGTTCAACATCTTTTAACAACCCTTATTCAGAGACCTTTTGAGCGGGATGGGCTACTCGACCTGAAGAGAATTCTAACTGGGCCCCACCTGCAAGATCATGCACTGTTTATCTTGATATGAGATTACCATGTCGCGTACATATGGTTATGAAGCTTGTGCCTAGCGTACCTTTATCAAACGGTAAGTCATTATGGGTATACTGGACTTTGTATATTTTAACCCAGTATCACTTTGATGGCATGCACTGTTCTCTCACCCAATAATAATAATAACAATAATAATGATAATAATAATAATAATAATAATAATAATAATAATAATAATAATAATAATAATAATGATAATAATAATAATAGCTAATCTCGGAAGCATAGTATAAAAGATTGGATAAAAATTATAAATAAAAACATTTGCTTGCTGATAGACATTGTTGTCCTTTCTGAGCAAGATATTTCCCCAAAAGAAGTGAAATTATCAAAGTTAAAAGACCTAGAAATTGAAGTATCCAAGATGTGGAGCATGAAAGTGAAAACAATACCAGTAGAAGCATTGGCTATGATAAAAAAAAATGCCTATAGACAAAAACGTAGGTGCTATGCCTAGACCCTCAACACTACACGCTATACAAAGAATAGCTCCACTAGGAAAAGCCGACATCTAATGCAAGACACTATCAATTCAATATCACAACCCAAATAGAACTATCCACAAATACAAGACCCTCTCTATACAGTAAATATCCAACTAAATGAACAACGCCCACAACATATGCTCTACAAGCGAAGAACAGAGCTCTCATCACACACACAACACATAATACAGACGCCAATAACACTAAGACAGCAAACACTATAACAATATAAGCTGATGTAATACAATACCGAGAAGATCTTGCATTCCCCAACAACGAAAAAGAACGCACAATGCAGCACTCCCAGCAACACCCCATAAAATGTCAAACAACAACGAAATCGAGAACAACAACGACGACGACGACGACGATGATAATGATGATGATGTCAATAATTATGTTTTATTCGCCATTAGAAAATAGAGAGAAATATAAAACCGGAGCTTACATAGACGCCTGGAGTGATTACCAAAGAAGGCAGTAAAAGTGTAAAATGTACAATATATAACTGAACAAATTAACGATGTATACAACAAACATTTACACAGAAATTAATGAGCAAAGGTACGATAAATAGCACAACAATTAAAACATGTGCTGATAAGGAAACCCTACTTCCTTGGTAACACCCACTCATTGCTTCGTCGAATTATTATTCTTGATGGTCGGAGATTCTGGAATATTCTATGTGTTCTTGTGTTATATTGGGCACGTACTCGCCCATGTCTTCTGCAACGTTAAACTCTAAATAAAATTTGAACAACCATTCTCTTTTTTATGGTGTTTAAAACGTGATCCTATTTCATGTTCGAGGGATACATTTTTTTATATATCTTGTGTATACGGTGTATGTGTCTTTTTATTTTTTACATTTTTTTGAACGATTATTCTTGAAAAAGTCTGTTAATTCCGTTTCTTTCAGAACAAGAGTTTACCAAATAATATATGACCATCTTCTTCAGATTAGTGATTGTTTTCTTTGCTGGAGATGTACGCCATCACTCTCATATTTTACCTTTGTTTT
>NC_068993.1:22758868-22761368 GCF_001194135.2 Octopus bimaculoides
GTTGTTGTTGTTGTTGTTGTTGTTTTCATATACACACAACAGATTAGACTGTTGGAAATGAAAAAAATCCTAGCATCGGGCTACAACATGTAACCTTAGATTTCAAGAACCCCGCTAAGTATCCTAACTGTCCCTAATAACACTGTTTTCTGGAGCTGTACTAAATTGTGTTTTCTGCCTGTTTCCTTTAACCATCTGTTCAGATTTTTAGGGATAGTTCTTAATGTACCTATAACTACTGAGATACATTTTCCCGCCCCTTTCCATAGTCTCTGTAATTCAATGGCTAGGTCCCGGTACTTTGCTATTTTTTGTATACCTCTCATATTGACTTTTTCATCATTTGGGACTGTAAAATCAATTATCTGTCAAATTTCCGTTCTCTTTTTCTGCAACTACCAATTCAAGCCGTCTAGCTCTATTACTCTGTCAGCCTGAATGTTAAAGTCCCACATCTTCTATTTCTTACTTTCTAGCACTTTACTAGGTTCCTGTTCAAACCACTTATCAGTATGCTCAAATCCTAGCTTTCTACATAAGTGAATTATTCTCCCTAGGTTGTCATGTAATTTCTTGTATTCTTTCTGTGCCAGCATGCTACATTCCCTTACCATATCAGTAACGCTTTTCCTCCTTTGATTTGAATAGCCTACACAGGGAATCTACTTGGATTTTATCTATCTTGGCTGTTATCCAATTAGTCCTTAATGTATGATCCTGTGCTGCTATTAACAAACTCTTTGTCTCCCTTTTCAACTTTCCTTTCTGAAATCATAACCATGTCTCACAACTATTATTTGCTGCGACCATCTTGGGGAATCTACCATACAACACCTTTTCCTGCAACTCAGATAATTTATCTTTGATTTCATTAGCTTCCTCACCCTTTTAATGTACTCCTCAATTTTCCTTTTCATTTCTATAGTTAATACTCTGTCAGATTCTAATACTTCTTGATATCTATAACCCTCTCCTCCTCTCAATGATTTTAATGTCTGACCATCTGGTAATTGGATGCCTTCGCTGTTGACAACATGTCCTCTTCTCATGACTAATATTGCACATTTATCTATGCCAAATTCTATGCCTATGTCTTTGCTGAATTGTCTTACAATCTGTATTAAGGAATCTATCTCTCTTTTATTCTTACTAAAATGCTTCAGATCATCCGTGTAGAGCAAGTGGTTAATATTTCCCTTAGCATTTCTGCCATAATACTAAACTGAGGGGGATCATCATCATCATCATCATCATAATTATCCTGATCATCATGATCATCATGATCATGATCATGATCATCATGATCATGATCATGATCATCATTATTATTATTATTATTATTATTATTATTATTATTATTATTATTATTATTATTATCATTTCTATTACAATGATCTTTTTTGATTTTTCCAAAGTTTGCTTTTCCCATCGACCTCTCTTCGGTTTCTATCTTGAAAACTAAATAGACTGGTATTGTTGCATGAAATGAGTTTCCTAGTTGTTTCTTGTTGTTGTTGTCGCTGATTCCCCATGTCTTTATCAGTTGCAGCTGTGAAAACACCCTTCTGAGTCTCATCTCTCATTCGTGGATATGAGGATGGGCAAATTTCACTTGCTGGCTCATAAAGTGTGCCGGTCGTTTTCCTAGGACCGACAACCTTTTTATCGATTGTTCTTTGGATTTTTTGTTGGAAATCTTTCTGATGGAATTTTCTTCGCACATGTTATTGCTAGGTTATCCCTATTAAAAACTGAGCTTCAACTTCTTTCTCCCATTATTCACTAAAGAATTCAGTTCCGATAGAGTTTCGTAGCCTCGCGTGGTCATGAAGACGTTATGCCAATCTGACCACATCGTCTAATGTTATATCTGTGATAACTATCTGTACCTACTGTCTGCTCATATTGTGCCGCGATATTGACTGATAATCAATATTCGACATCAACCACCTATCCCTTTTCTTGATGTTCCTTCTCTTCCGGTCCTGCGAAAGCAAATAATAGGTAGGGTCTATTCAGGCTTGCACTTTTACCTCACCCTCCGTTTGAAATATGTCGCATATATGAGTCATACCTTCCCCAATGCATGATGATTCTCTTAAGATATCCACCGGAGATGTTTCTAATTCTAGCTTGGTTTGAACCAGAAAACCAGTTGTGTGCTGATCAAAAAATAAATGTGTTATTTTTCTCTTCTAATAAACATCAGTGTTTAATTATAGAATGCTAAAAAAAAAAAAGATTTTTCTAGACTTTCAGTCTTTCAGCAAAATGATCCATATTAAGAGCCTTCTTCTTTGAAAACGGTCGTACTTTTATTTAACCAACGCCGGAGATATGAAATGCAAAGATGATATCAGCGTCAATTTAGAAACTAAAGAAGCAGAAGAGACGCTTTAATGATTCTGCTTACTCGTAACACAGACTTGCATCCATGAATTAGGGCAAATCGTTTTCAGAATATAAGCAATAATAATTTTTTATGAGTCATAAGATAATA
>NC_068993.1:22762577-22767029 GCF_001194135.2 Octopus bimaculoides
CTACAATTACATATCTGTACGTGTTTATGCACGAACACATATGCATTCATATACGTGGGTATGTCTGCGAGTGTATGCGCGTATGTACGCCTGTTTCTATGTATGACTGTGCGAGTGTAATTAGCTACGCTTTTGTTTCTGTTTGTTTGTTTGTGCGCATGCATGCCTGTATGCGCGTGCGTATGCTCTACATCTGGTATGAGAAATCGAAAGGGAAAACATGAAATAGAGGAAAGAGAAACCGAGACGTGTACGTATGTATGCATATGTGAATGCGCGTGCGTGTAAGTGTGTGTGTAAGTGTGTGTTTGTGTGTGTCTGTGTATGTCTGTATTTGTGTGTCTCTGTCAGTGTGTGTGTGTATGTGTGAACAGTTTACCTCATTCTAGGAGAAGGCTTAACTGTATGTCTCCACGCATGTGTAGGTATGCGTGTGAATATAAATATGCAAACGTGTATTTAAACATGTGCGTACGTGCGTGCATACAGGCCAGTTTGTATAACATGTAATGGTACAATCACGTACTAAATGCACGTGAAGTATAATGCGTCGTGCGTATACTGAACTTTACACGGATATACATACACCATATATACGTATATGAATGCTATCTATCTATCTATCTATCTATCTATCTATCTATCTATCTATCTATCTACCTATCTATCTGCCTAATCGGTCTATTATTGATGTATGCATATGTACATATACCTATGTACACATTTATATAATCACACATGCATGTATGTAAATGTGGCGAGTTTGAGAGTATACGTGTGTAGGTATGTGTAAATATGCATGTCTGTATGCACCTACACACTCACAGACATACAAAGGCATATACAAACACACACATATCTATATACATACACACTCACACAAATACATATATGTATATATATATATATATATATATATATATATATATATATATATATATATATATATATACATATACATATACATTCATACTCACAATAATACACATAGACACACTCGTACACACATATACATATATATTTGTGCGGATGTGTATTCGATTATGTATTTATGTAACCATATGTGCATATATCTATATTTGTATAAGTATGTGTGTGTATGTGCGAGTGTGCGTATAATTGCTTAAATGTACATCTGTAGATATGTCTAAAAGACGGTGGTGGGTTGAGAAAATTGTGTGTAGAATACAGGAAATACATTTTACGTGAGAAGAATCAGGATGCCAAAGATAGGTGAGAAGGAAGAACAAGACAAAATGCAAGAGGGGCGGAGCGAGGTAGAAAGAGAGAGAGAGAGAATAATAGAGATGGATATATATATATATATATATATATATATATATATATATATATATATATATACATGAACATGGAAACGTACATATATACATAGACGTGCAAACGTAAGTACTGAAGCCTATACGATGAGAGAGAGGGTGCAATCTATAAAATGGGTGGTAGCAACAGGATGAAAGTAAAAGAAATGTCGAGCTTGAAGAGAGAAAGGAGTGGAACAGACAGGATAAGAATGGAGAGAGAGAGAGAGAGGGGGGGAGAGAAATGGAAGGGAGAGAGACAGACAGTGACTGGGAGAGAGACAGAGAGATTGAAAGTGGGCGGGAGAGTGACTGACAGATCAACAGCTCGTTTGATAGATACATAAATAGAAGGGAGCGGAAGGTATTAAAGACGATGATACGATGCGAAATTTCGGTTTCAGAGAAGAGAATGGTTTGAAAGAAATCCATAGAATACATGGCAAAGAAGGTGGTAGGAGGAGAAAATATAAGAGAAGAAAGAAAATCACATACGCGTGCAGACATACACTCACACACATACATACATACATACATACATACATACATACATACACAAAATTGAATGAAAGGAGAAGGATTAAGAATGGTAAGGCAGTGAAGAAAAAAATAATAAAATACGGAGAAGTACTGAAAAGAATTGAAATATAAATGAAGAAATGATGAGAATAAAAAAGTAGAGAAGAATAAATAAGAAAAAAGAAAAAGCAGGAGAAAAAGGTGATTGAAAGAAAAGAATGAAGATTTGAAGAATAATGAAAAGATAAAGGAAGAGATTGAGCTGCTGAGGGAGAAGAAGTGGAAGAGAATAGGGGAGTGATAAAAAGGATATTGTAATGAATTGAGAAGGAATGAGCTGAGTGGTAAGGTAAAGAAAGAACAGGGATGAACGTAACATTTATATATATATATATATATATATATATATAGCAAACACTCTTTAAGAAATAATGCAATAAACAACAAAAATGTAAACCAGAAAATGCAAGTGAAGGAGAAAGAAAGAAATGTGAAGAAGAGAGAAAGATGCAAGACTAGAAGAACCGGATCAGAAGAATGGAAGTGTAAATTAATTCAAGCTGACGTTGGAATCACCACTACCATCACTACTACCATTCATCGCCAACGCCAGCACCATCCACTAGAATTAAGTATTTAAGTATCGCGAAACATTTAAAAGAACAGACCCATCACACCATGTACACACACACACACACACACGCTCAGTCACTGTGCGCTTGCGCAAATTGCGGAGCCATCACACTAAGTGCACATACACACGCACACACACACACACATGCTCAGTCGCTGTGCGCTTGCACACGTTGCAGCTGAGAATTTTTATCTGTACGGCACACTTTGCATACACCATTCAACGAGGGGATTATGTGACATTCGTGCTGTTCACATGTCTGTTATAATACAGAGTTGATAGTTGTTGTTTAGTTTTGTAAATCTATTTGGTTGCTAGATCAAAAGTCAAAGTGTGAACTTGTACGCGGTTATTCCATCCGATAAAAGTATTTACGACATCCTCAAACTCATCTTACCTTTTCAGACAGGGAGTTACACATGGATAATATTACTCTTGGGCAGTTTCATAGTAAAATAACGGGTTGTCATGACGAGGAACCTTTGATCATAAGCTTGCTCTTTCGAAGCTGACATGGAACTAATCGACAGCAGCAAGAACAACAGCAACAAAAAAATAGCATGCAAAGTTGGTTTTCAATTAATTATTGAAAGGAAAAATATTCTAGAATAGTTTTCATTTGAATTGTCTTCCAGCTTGGCGTATATTTAACTAACTTGGATCACAGGTCTGCTCACTCAAGGCTTATATGGCAGCAAAGAACAACATTAATTTCAACAACACCCATTGCAATGACGTTACGTGCTGGTCTTGCTAACCGACCGAAACGCTATAACTGCATGGTACTAATTTAAGGTTTGATGTAACACAGCAGTTAAGGAAAAACAACTGCAAGGAGACCTGCAGTGATTGAAAGAAAGAATATTCCGGAACGATTTTAAATTTACCTCTTCTAGAGTACAGCTTGTGTTCATCTCAGTCCTTTCAAGTAACTAGTATCTGGTTAACGCTATCTTGCTGGCGTTGAGTGAAGAAGTAAAAAGTTCCAGCGTATGGGGCATATGTAAGATATACTAGACACTGCTGTCAAAAGTCGTCTTCGATGCGAACAAACTATAGGGGCTATAATCACAATAAAACTGATAATTGTGAAATGGCGATACTGAGGGTATGGTTTTGATCGTGAAAGCAGGACGGAAGCTACAGGTGAGAGGAAGTTTACTTTGGGCAGTCCAGAAGTTAACCTCGCATCAAATCTGTTTTGGGTGCGTACTATGCCCGGTGGGCCAAACCCGTCTGAGTGATCGCTTCTGTTCTTGGCTACTTAACTAGACCTCTCGTTCAGTTTAACACCACTACCTACTTTTAGAAGGACTGGATCATTTAAAAGTAGTCTTTTTTACATTGAAGAAGACTTTTCATTTCACTAGTTTTGGAAGTCCTGAAAAGGGTTTGAGTTTTGTCTTTTACTCTCCGAAAAAGTCATTCATATTGGCTGGCAGATAAAGTTCAGAAGCAAAATCTTCAACAGTTTGGTTTCAGCAGAGTAACAGCATAGTATCTTCAACTTTGTTTATTAATGTCTAATATCATACTAAAATAAGAATTTGTTATTATCAATGCTAACCCCCTCATGAACTTTACCACCATCAACAATAACCACCACCACCACCACCACCACCTCTACCACTACCAGTAACAATCCCTAAACGACGATGACCACCAACAACACTAATTCTATATCACCACCACCACTACATCGTCTACGCCCGTACCATCGTCACTACCAACACTACCACCACCATCACCACCACCAGTAACAAAATGCACTAAACTATCACCACCATCGTCATCATATAACAGATTTCTGCTGCTGCTGATGGTGATGATGAAGATGATACTGAAGTTTCTGGTATATGTGCTTAATTTCTAAGATTGGTTAATCACTTAAAAGTCGTTACTGTTAAGTGATTAGCCAATCAGAGCATATGATGGAATAGATCTGAGAGATTGATACGCACACACACACACACACACACATAC
>NC_068993.1:22767039-22775691 GCF_001194135.2 Octopus bimaculoides
TATATATATATACATACACATGTGTCTGTGTATGGGAAGAGAGAAAGAGAAAAGAGAGAGAGAGTGGGGGGAAGAAGAGAACGGATATTTTGAGAGTCAAAGAAAGTTGTTGCTTAGCCGCAGGTAAGCTCTGACCATTCTGCTTGTGTTTTTTTTCTTTTCTTTTCATACATTGCATACTTAGGACTACATTATCCAGTGTGTCTTTCCTTTCTCTAAGATGGTAGGATGTGATTTGAGATAGATTTCCGAGCAGCCATGTAGAAGTTCCATTGTAGGCCCTGTGGCGATATGGTAATGCGTCTGACTCAAGTTTAAATATTGTAAAATTAGAATGAGATATAGAGAGAATCAAACTGATAAAGGAGAAGAGAGAGAGAGAGAGGGTGAGGATAGTGAAAGGGAGTGAGAGAGATGTGGTACGACAGACAAGTAAAGTGTATTTGTAGAAAGAGACAAAGATATGAGAAAGAATGCTCAAATATAGTAGTCATTGTGGTGAATGGGAACATATAACTGAATGTGATTCACGTAATGGCGGCTCCATAAAAATGTCAGCCATTTTACTCTTATATCAGTATTGAAATGTATAGTATTTTCCATGTGAGCATTGCGTTTGTCATGTGAACGGCAAGAGGATCAACAACAAGAAGAATAAAAAATTTAAGTTGGAAGAGGAGGAGGTGGAGGAGAAGAGGAAAAAGAAAAGAAGAGAATGATGACGATGAGAAAAATAACGATGGCAATAACCACAATAAAGAAAGAGAATTGATCACAACAATAGCGAGAGAGGCAGCAGCAGCAGTAGCAACAACAAAGAAAATATTCACTAAAAAAAAGCGAAAAAAAATCAGTTGTAACCATAGAAACTCCAGCAATGACAACAAAAATAATGATATCAACAATAATATAATTAGACAGACTAAAAAAATAAATAAAAATAGCAACTTCTGTTACGAAGAGAACCAAACCGACAGTAACAGCAGCAGTAGCAACGGCAGTAGCAACGGCAGTAGCAACGGCAGTTGCAACGGCAGTAGCATTAGCAACAGAAATACCATTTAGAAAAGTCAATACGAGAGTCTGGACCTGCTGGAAATAACAATCTAATATGTCTCAAATCGCGCATCTTGACCTAAGTATAGAAGGATATATTAGATGATATCGGCTAAAGTATATTATGTCGTAAAAAATGTCGGAATGGAATTGGCTGGAAAAGTTTTCATCATTATTTTGCGAAAAAATATATATATGTTGCATTAAAAACTACCATAAAACAACAAGAGCTGCAGTAGAGATGATGAAGAACACGCACGCACACGCATGCGCACGCACACATGCGCATGTGCACGCACACGCATGCGCACGTACGCACGCACACGCATACACAAACACACACACAAACACACACACTCACACACACACACATTTTATGATTTAGAAAGTGGAGAAAGTATAGTGCCTCGAAATTTGAAATCCTTCCTTCTCTTCCATGACTGGTGAAATAATGAGAGAGAGTTACCTTCTGATCAGAGATATGGCCTGAATGCTTGTATCGGAATGGATTTCGGTAAAATACTCTCGGGACCAGGTGATGGAATTAAGCGGAACTACCAATCAAAAACAGGAACGATATTTCCAACGTGATTTTGTACGGACAAGTTTACCTGCCAAGTGTCAGTCACGAGGAACAAAGCACTTGCTTCAGTTGTTTTACAGTGGAATGGAATCCGAAACAACCTTGTTCACTTCTTAACTATACGTGTGCGATAATAGTTAAATATGAACACAACACAGCTGTTGCAATACAATCAGAACGCTAGTTGTCGAGGCTTAGAAGGAAATATTCACCGACCTCTTAAAAATAGCTGCCAACAATATCTCAACCTATTCCTAGAAAATAAAATTCAATCGTTCAGACGTGAGAATTCTCTGGGGTGAGGAAGGAGAAGAAACTCACAACCGGAATACTTTTGATCATTGATCTGCGCAATTAGCACCAACTTTAGACTTAATAAGACCACTATTTAGAACACAGGCACAGAAACTAGAAGTGAACAATAAGAAAAACAGATACAATAATACACCATTATCAGCTGCAACAACAAATGGACATAATAACAGTAAGCATAAAGGCAGCAACAAGTACAATAGGCATAACAATGCAGGAATGCCAGCAGCTACGAGAATAGATTTCACAACACTGCAAACATGGCGTGGAAAATAGAGATAACAATGCAGCAATAATAGAAGTAACAAGAATAAAATATATAATAGTTCAATAAACGTAAGAACTTGAATACATTTACCAACACAAAATCTATAGTAATGACAACACTAGTGACAAGCAGAGATATAGCAATAGCAACAAGAACAATTGACATAGTACAACAATAGCAACTAGAGCAATAGATATTAACAAGAGTAATAAAGAATAGCAGCACAACTTCAATACAACTGCAACAAAAATAAAATCCAAACAACTTTGTCAACCACAACAGAGGTAAGAACAGTTTATATATAACAATGCAATAACAAATACAAGACCATTGACAGTTGCAACGAGAACAATAAAGATAACAACATGACATCACTAGAGTAAGAATAAGATTAAAAGCTTTATAACACAAGGGTAGGAACAGGAACAACACATAAAGCACACCAATGGCAACTAAAAGAAACAGCACTAGCAACAAGACCAATAGACATAACACAACAATAGCAACTTGAACAGCAATAAACAGTAGAAAAAGGAAGAGGCATAACAATGCGCTAGCAACAGTATCAAAAGGAAAACACCTGTTACATCAGCATCAAACAGCAAAAACATTAGGCATAACGCAACGTGAATAAGAATTGTAGTTAACAAAATGCAGAGTGAAGAAAAATAGTATCAATATAAACAATAAAGAAGAAAACAACAATAATACCATTAATAAAGAGAACGATCGGCAAAATAATAAATCAACAACAATGACAAGATGAACAATAAATGACAATGATTTATTTTCTTATTACAATGACAATAGTTACATGAGTATCAACAAAAACAATTACAACTAATATTTTAGTTTAACTTTACTAGTCTCCTTGTCTTACTTTAATTGTTTTGGAAAACTAAATAAGAAACACAATCAAGAAATAACAGTATGGACATTGTAATAGCAGAATGCAAAAAAATATTTTGAATGATAGTTATCAACCGTCTTAGTCTATGAAGAACAAAAGATTCAAAAGACCAGTGTAATATCTACGAGATAAACACTGTGAGAACACTATAGATTAACACATTACATCACAAGAATCTCTGCACGCACCTCGTTCAGACGGCCACAGTTAGTTTTTCGATATGGTAACCCTTCAACGTAATACAAAAGGAACGAGGTACTTTGAGAGCCACTGCGCAGTTGCTGGATCTGTCGAATACCAGCCATATATTCTTACCATTTTAACAAAAGGACTTTGATTGTGCGATGTGGATTATATTGCACCCAAAGAAAGACAAGATGATCATGGCTGCAATGCATTTCATAATAGAGGTTTGTTGAAACAGAGCTGAGCGTAACATCAAGACCAGCAGAAGCAGCAGCTATATTTCTAACGGGAAAGGTGGATTGAAATAGTAGCATTAATGGTACAAACAACTGAATAGAATACTATCTTCTTGGGCGTCTCAATTTCGAGAACTTCATAATTTCAAAAGTGCCTAACATGTAATAAAAGACAAAGCCTAAGCTTCTCAGAATTTTCCAAAGACAGGCACAGATTTTTATCCGTGCTTTTTCATATTTTTTTTTTACTCTATTATTCAATAAGTTTTGGACACTCTTAGATGGCTCAACTCAAACATAAAAATTCATCCCATTACCTTTGTACAGCATAGCAAGTTGGGGTTGGTGAAATAAATAAAAAAAAATTTACTGAATGTTACAGAAAATAGTTCAACCAGATCGATTGCATTGCCTTAAGAAACATATATTGCTGATCACATTCTCCTTCAAACTTGATTGCAATTTTGTAACAAAGGCTCCTACCAGGAAAAAGATTTTCATTGCATCAATGGAAGTGCAAAGAATAGTTCTAGGGACACAGAACAGTGAATTCAAATATTTCCTGTGTCTGACACTGATATTAAGAGACCGAAAAGTTTTAGAGGACTGAAGTCTTTCTTCATTGTCTTCAACAGATTTCTTAATGGTCGCATTTAATCTCCTCTCAGAGAGTGTACTTCAATTATAATGGGTCCGGATTCGGAAAAGAAAGACTGGAATCTTTCTGACTAAATGACGACCATTCATTCATCTACTTTCTTTTGATATTTTACAGAGTAGTTTTGATATAAAACTTTAAAAGAATGAAGTACGTCCAGTGTACACTAAGAGGATTATTAAATATTTCGTTAATATAATCAGATTTTTATTTCTCCTCTGTTCGATTCATTTGTTGACTTTCTTTCATCAATAAATGCATCGGGGGTATTTTGTCCGTTCAATTAATCTAGAACAAAAAACAAATAAGATTTCAGCAGAGATCAGTGTTGTATCCCTTCGACTCAATATTTTATCTCCAATGTTAATTCGCTCCAGTGCTGACAGAACAGCATGGACAGTATTAAACTGAGAGTCTCAAATGTCAAGAGGTTAATTCATATCGATTATAACAATAGAACTTTTAAGGGGAAATAATCTTTATAACATTGCAAATGAATTATTCCAATTTGTCTGAGTTGATTAAATACAACTCATGACCACCTCTTTAACATATTTCTGAAGTATTTCATTATATGCTGCAGGCCTACAAAATAAACTGGTAATTGTCCTTACTTTTTTAATGACGTTGTTGATGGTTAAATCTTCACCCGAAGAAGGTTCTTTCTGAACGGAAGTTACTTCACTAAGTATAGCCTATATTTTTTTTAATTATTACTCTCGAATATGCCTTTAAACAGTTGCTGCTCTTGTTGCAAGAGTGAGTTCGTTTTATTTTCATTCAGTTGTCTTGTAAAGATCACAAGCAGCCAAATGATGCCGACGTGTGAAATACAATTGTTACCTGCACTTAATATCCATACCAAATTTATCCATGATAGCTTGCTGCATCACTTACGACTGCAGCTACATATTGCAACAGAGGTTGAATACGTGTTTTATATCTAAAAGTTCAAAAATTCAGTAAAAATACAGATCATTCCTAAATTCCAGAATTTACCTGAATTTACATTCAAATATTTACGATTATACAAAGATGCATATCCGCTATAAGAAATATTGAATTTTTCAGACTTCCTCTATTAGACATTTCACTAATCGCCTTCTTTTCAAATCATATTGACTTTGAATTATCTGCATTAAATGAGAACCATTCTTTGGTATAACCAAACCTTTAACTGTAATAGATTCCAGAATAAAAGCGTTTTTCACTATCGCATTAATGGAAAAATCAAACAATAGCAACTAATTTGGATACAATTTCTTCTAGAGTTTCAGTCAGTTTTCTATAAAGAAAGTTAATTTCTATTTGTTGATTCTTTCCGAAGGAGATTCGCCTGTTTCAGTTGTACAATTTATGAGAAAATGTCTTTGCTAAGGATCTTTAAATAACGTAAAAGAGTGCTGGTTGAACCGACCGAGTACGTTAGAATGGTCATGCAATTTATAATTAGTTTTTAAATAATACGGACAGAATGCACAGGAAATTGAATGCAATCATGTGAACTCCTGTTTGCATAAGTTGCAAAATTTCCCGGGAATCCTGTGAGTGAAGACTTAATGTAATCACCATTGTCATAATAAGTACTTTGAAAAATACAGAACCCACATTAAAGTATTAACACGCTCATGAAAGTAACTCTCACATTAGAGTACCAATCATATCAAAATAGTTTGAACGAATGTATGTTAAGACTAACAGTTACTTCAGAGTGTCACCTGCAGAATGTGTCATCTACAAAAGATTAGCTCTTGCAATATATACAAACCAGAGGTAAAATATCATCCACAAGTGTAATACACTCACAGAATAGTACGGCATACACACAGTTAGTTAGCAATTACTGCAGATTAACACAGTAGATTATTGCCAATAGGGTTTCTTCAATAATTAGGAGTTGTACAATTAAGGAACTCTCCATTGTACATTGCAGCTCACAATGATATTCTGAACAACTAAACAGTATTGGTTGTTGAAGATAACATTCCACAATACAGTAATGTGGAAGGCGCATGGGCTAGTGGTTAGGATGCTGCACACACAATCGCGAGGTTGTGATTTCGATTCCCAGATCGGCTGTACTTGTGTTTTGAGCAAAACACTTCATTTCACGTTGCTCTAGTCCACTAGGCTGTAAATGAGTAACCTTGACGTACAAGGTCGAGATGATGACTCATGAAAATCATCTGAACGGAGATCTCGTGAGTCATGTTTTGAATACAGTGATCGAAAGAATGAACAGTACACTTCTAATTCTCAATCCCGACTGGTTGAGACTAGATGTGCAATCACCTCGAAGGTCATCATCGCAGTACTGTTCATAACTGTACTAAGTACAAGACTTCATTGGCCATATCGAAACTGGTCACACTACATTACTGACAACAATACATGCCTAACAACAAAACTGTAAAGGCATAATGAAATATTAATTTCAAATTTTAGCATAAGGTCAGCAATTTTAGGGCAAGGGGATAAGTCGATTACATAGACCCCAGTGCTCAACTAATACTTTCTTTATCGACCCCGGGGAAATGAATGGCAAAGTCGATCTCGGTAGATGGCGCAATGAAATATTGATAACAGTGCACTGCCGCCAGAGTAAATACTGTTTTACAATAAAGTACTGATCATAAAACGGAACTTGCAGCACAATATATTGCGAACTACAACACTGTTGATTACAATAAATAACACTGAAATACAAATAGGAAATAATACTGACCATAGTTAAATTACAACTATCTACTGTAAATTTCATGTCATATGAATATATTATTGATCACAATACATAACCGACCGCAGTACTGTACTGACCACAATATTGAACATTGCATATTGCCGCCATCTTTGGTTTAGTGACTCTTCCGGGTGATTCACTTCATCGAATTACGAATGAGTTATTGACATAGTTGGTCTCTTCTTTCTACAAGGATGGTGTCTGGCACATGGCCAGACATGTCATTGTTTTCTCTTTTCTATAAGCGTTTCCATAGTAATTGCTCTGGTGAACTTTCTGGATTGGTACTCTCTGGTACACCTTAACACGTGTCACTCACTTCCCAGGCACATCGTTTCTCTACTGAGTCTTTTTATTATAATAGCTTCTTTCCCCAACTGCTGATCTCTAGAACTCACTACCATCGTCTTGTCTCTCTCTGAGCTATAATATTCATTCCTTTAAGCTCTCTGGCAATCAATATTTGTAGGCCCCATTTTTCCCTTCTGTTTAGTACCTTACGCTACAAATGACCTCAAACCGTGTTTGAGACAAAATTGTATTAAAAATTAATCTGCGTAATAGTATTGATCTTTAGATCTCACTGAACGAGGTAGTCACCACAGAGCTGTACTGATCAAAAATCCAATTTTACAAGTTAAGATACTGACCAGGATACGCTAAATTCAAAATTAGAAGGCTATCAAAGTTACAGAGGAACGCTCTACATGGCCACTGGCAAACCTAGAAATAACTGTCGTATCGCTATCAAATATCACCCTCTTGTCATCCATATTGGATATGTTGTCTGGTAATAACCGTGCAAAGTGAGGGGTACCGGGTGGTGATAAAAGTTAGAGTAATTCTGAATATGAATGTGTTCGATCAATCTAAGGAGTTAAACAACGAAATTTATTAGTACAACAAAACTAGAAACCAACAGAAGTATATGAACAATGGTGGAATATTGAACTACGTGCAGTGTTTTTAAAATCAGTGACGATAAATATGATCGCATGAGATGAGTCGGTTTTATATTTAGCAATTGGAGTAACCACAGTGCTTATAGGGCTGAAGTGAATGTGAATATAATTGTGATTAATACTCTAAATATAGTTTTAATTACGAAGATGTGTTCACCTGCGATCGAAAATAACACTGGAAAGTAAACAGCTGTCATGTATTGATGCAGTCTCATATCTATGTAGATGTTTGTAAACATACGTATATATAAATATCCATGTATATGCAATTATATATAAATAGATGTGGTTGTTACATTTGAATAAGCTATTTATTTAGCGTTAAAAATCGCCCAAAATGTTGTCAGCGGGCAGTTTAGCTTCATGGTAAAACACTCAGCCGATGTCTTGGGGAATGTTGGTTTTTCCGCTTAGTAAGAAAATTAATACCCAGATTTCCTGCTGTTTTAACGGCAATACAGCCTTCAAAGGTATCACTTTATGGTCTGTATCGTACGATACACATTCGTCGCTGCTAAAAATACAAATGTAAGTTTGTTTATATGCACGCGTGGTTCTGAATGCCTGTGTTTCTCCGTTCAGTAAAGTATGCCTGAAAAAGACAGATTTCTCACAGGGGCTCGTAAAACTTTAAGCCCTATGCAACCAATTCAAACGTTTTGTTTTAAAATAATACTTGTATCTCCTATTAAATAGGGTGTGTGACTTTTCTTCTGTTTCTCCACTCTCTCGTATATATAT
>NC_068993.1:22782041-22784569 GCF_001194135.2 Octopus bimaculoides
ATATATATATATATATATATATATAAATGCATATAGATATATATGCATTAATATAATAAATATATATAAGTATGTATATATGTTTGCATATGTGTGCATATATGCGTCTGTTTTCATGTATATATTATGTATATATATGTATATATATACACACGCATATTATGTATATATATTTATATATATATACACACGCATACAAATTAACAAGCCACTTATTGTATATAAAGGGGGAGAATTATAGATCCAGGGAAGCCGAATCACAAAGTAATAAAAAGAAAAATCAGAGATAGACAGAAAATATCAGATAAAAAAATAGTAATATTTGCGTAGGAAGACTCACATGGAGAGTAAGAGGTAAATTGTCACACAGATAGATTTATATATGCGTGTATTTGGGGATTTTGAGTGTATGCGTGTGTGTGTATTTTCTGCATTAGTTTGTATGTATTGTGGGGAGATAAAAGTGAAGCTATTGATTGATTGGTTGACACAGAGAGAAGGAACTCAGTGCATATTAGAACCAATGAAGCCATAGGCACCTAGATAGCCATAGACGCATAAAAAAATCATAGGAAATGAACTGAGGGATAGATGTGACACGCGTTGAGAATACACACTCAAACACATATGCACGTTACATATATATATATATATATATAATACAAAGAATATATATACATGTATACACACATATATGTACATACTTACATCTACATGTGTATATACATGCATATCAGGGTACAGGACGTTAGAACAATAAACTACAGACAACGGAACGAACATATAGGAAAACGGAAAGCCACTTGGAATATCCCTTCATCAGCTGTCTCTATTCTATCTAGACGTTTCGAAGATAAGATATATATATATATACATAGAGAGAGAGGGGGGAAAGAAGGAGAAAGAGAGACACAAGGAGAGAGAAGAGTAAGAGAGAAGGAGAAAGAGAGAGGAGGAGATAAGAGTGAGAGAGAAGAGATAAAAGACTGAGCTAAAGAGTGAGATGTTTGAGGCTTATTTTGCACAAAAAAAGACACACACACACGTACACACAGGCACACTTACGAGAACGCGCTTACGAACACGAATTTATTCGTATATATTGGAGTGTACATGTGTATGTGTGCTTGTGTGTGTGTGTGTGCGTGTGTGAGTATGTGTGTGTGTGCGTGCGTGTGTGCGTGTGTGTGTGTGTGTGTGTGTGTGTGTGTGTGTGTGAGTATGTGTGCGTGTGTATGTGCGTGTGTGTGTGTGCGGGTGTGTGTGTGCATCCTGCAAGTCAAGCGGGTAAGCGTATCAGATACGAACAAAATTAACAGTATCAGTAGCCAATCAGAGATCTACTACGTGGTCGCTTGAAATGCTAGAAGTAGCAGCCAATCCACGACATTTTTCGCACATAACACCCTAAAGAACCGAAAATAAGGACTCGCACTCCTTAAGGTACTGCGACTGAATATGCGACTAAATAAAAAAATGAAATTAAAAACACGACAGTAACAACGAAGTGGACGATCACAAACAAATCAGCTTCTAATACAATCTTGATGGTGGGAGGGATTGAACGAGCATTTCTATTGTCCCATATTTCAATAAACGAAATTAGCTACGAACACACCAAACTATGTGCTCGTATCGATCTATTAGACCAATAAACTCCTTTATTATCATTATCGAATTATCAACAGTTAACATGTCAAACAGAGCCCCAGCCGGCTTATATAACAACAATAGCAAAAATAACACTGAACCATGTGAAGATATGTGTATTTATGTTATCTGTGGACACACCCACCAGAATAATCATTGTCATCATTATCACCACAACTGTCGTCGTATTGACTATCATTGTCATTGTTGGGATGGCAGAAATTTCATATGCTGATTGGTTGACAGGTGCGTTTCTCAGGTAAGCGGATGTATGTAAGTAACTGGAATGAGACAGGACTGTCTCTCAGTGTGCTTTCGTTTTCTTACTGAGATCAGTGCGCGGATTTCTTTTTGGGGGGGCAAGATATTTTGTTGCTTAAATTTACCTACGTAGCACACATACATATATGTGTGTGTGTGAGCTGATATAATATATATATATATATATATATATATATATGTATGTATGTATGTATATACACCAACACGTATATATTATATGTGCATGTATACGCAAATACACGGATACACGTATTTACACACACACACATGCATGCATGCAAATATGCAGACACACACATACACACACACGAACACACACATATATGTATACATGTATTCACATATGTATACACGCGTGTTTGTGTGTGTGTGTGTGTGTTTGTATTTGGATGGACGGATGTGTACTGACCGCATCATTGCACCACTCTTTAAGCATCTATATAACCCCCACCTTTCACACATTCATGTATATATAAAATCTAGACGTACACACGTTGTTTGTCTTTTTCCTTTTTTGTGTTTTATTTTCTGTTGTTGTTTTATTTCATCCTTAACATTCCTCTTACTGTTACTTTCTATTACAACTACTATCACAT
>NC_068993.1:22785406-22786382 GCF_001194135.2 Octopus bimaculoides
CGACCACCAAGACCACCACCACCACCGACACCAGCATCACCACTACCACCGCGGCCGCCATATCTATCGTCATCATCATTATTAATAATAATAATAATAATAATAATAATAATAATAATAATAATAATAATAACAACAATGTTGGTTTTATTGCTTATATTGCATGGTGTGCCCTTAATTCAAGTCTCCTTCCAAACGCGACTTTCACTTTCATTGTAAACATGGTCCATCCATTATTCGACGGGTAGCAGGTACCCGACTGGATCGAATCAACTGCACTTTACACACACAACACACGTTTGACTTCTGTGTCTGTTAGAAATTATTATAATAATTATCATAGTTATTATTAGTCTCAAACCAAATGACACAATGTAGTATTTAACCACCGACGGTCTGCGATCGAGTCCTGCTGGAATCAACGTTCACTTGTTGCAATTGTTTGATTCATAGCGGACGACGATCGAGCAGACCTATACTTCTTGTATTTTAGACAGTGTTTATCTAGAACTATATTGTTTAAATTGCATGATTTATAAAAAAAATATATATAGTTGCTATTTCTAGCGGGTTGAACCAGCACAAAGAAGCCTTCACATGTTTTATGAAATCATCTACTGAGGAGTCAATTCACTCGAATGCAAATTCCAACCACCCCCTCGCACATCCGCTAAACAAATACGAAACTTTTTGAAACATAAACGACATCGTTATTAGTAACAGTTATAACATTAACATCTTTGTTTACTTACCCACATTGATGACCACTGGGCGGTTATGATCGATCTTGTTACCACTAGCTATGGGCAAAACGTAGCTCAGCGTTATGAAGGTAAACACATCACCTAACATGCTGGTCTCGATTTCTGTTGCTGTTGTTGCACTCGTTGGTGGCGCAGCAGTAGTAAGTCAAGTAGTAGTAGTAGTAGTAGTAGTAGTAGTAGTAGTAGTAGTAGTAGTAACAGTAGTAGTTGTA
>NC_068993.1:22786476-22788214 GCF_001194135.2 Octopus bimaculoides
TAAGTCAAGTAGTAGTAGTAGTAGTAGTAGTAGTAGTAGTAGTAGTAGTAGTAGTAACAGTAGTAGTTGTAGTGGTTGCTGTTGTTGTTGTTCTTGTTGTTGCTGGTTTATTCAGTAGCAAGAGGAAATTGTACTGGCGAATATTGTTGTTATGTTAGATGTTGGTGGCGTCGCGCGTTGGACTGGTCAGTGCGAGCCCTAACTAGTCACAATCCTGCTTCGGTCTCTGCCAGTGGGTACTGGCATCCCACAAAACGGCGGCATAGTTCCAATGTGTCTGCCGAGTGGAAGAGAGAAAGACAACTTGTCATAGTGTGTAGATGTGCACTAAAGTACGGCGTGTGTATGTGTATGTGTGTGTATAATTCTATAAACATGTGCGTATGTGTATATAGTTGTATAAAGTCTGAGTGAGTGTGATAACGCTTGGTAGATATACGTTAGTGTATGGTAGTGTGTATGTGTGTATGTGTGTGTGTGTGTGTATGTAGCAGATGCGCTCCTGTCTGTGTGTGGGTTAGTTTGCGTTTGACTATATAAGTATGTGACATTTAATGATCTTTGTGTGTGTGTGCGTGCGTGTGCGTGTGTGTGCGTGTGTGTGTGTGTGTGTGTACATGTATACATGTGCTGATGTGAGGCGGTGTGTACGACAGAATAAGTGTTTACGAGTTAGAACTCATCCAGAGTTAGAAATAAAGAAACAGATAAAGGGAGAGTATGAGAGAAAGAAAGAGAGAGAGAATGAGAAGGAGAGAGAGAGAGAGAGAGAGAGAGAGAACGAAAGTGAGAATGATAGAGAGAAATAGGAAGTAAAAAGAGTAACAGATAAAACGCAAACGAAGAATTACTTTCGTGTGTACGTGTGTTAGCGGCCAAATGTGTGTCTGCTTGTGCTTGTTTTAGTTTGTGTGTTTGTGTGTGCGCACGTGTGTGAGCCTGTTTAATTGAGTGATATGGGTTGTGTGTGTGTGTGTGTGAGAGAGAGAGAGAGAGAGAGAAAGAGAGAGCTTATATGTGTGTGTGAGTTTATGTGGGTGTGTGAGGTTATGTGAGTGTGTGTGTAATAATGTGTAATAATTTATAAGTATATATATCAATCGCTAAGTGGTGTTTCAGTGTTAGTGTGAGGGTATACGTGAATGTGTGTGTGTGTATGTGTGCGTATGTGTGTGTGTGCGTGTGTGCGTGTGTGTGTGTAACAGCAAGAGAAAAAGAGAGTAAAAGAGTGAGATAAGCAGAGCGTAAGAGAGACAGAAAGAGGAAGAAAGATAAAGATAAGAGAGAGAGAGAGAGAGAGAGAGAGAGAGAGATTGAATGACACCTAATTTGTGCGTGTGTGTGTCCGTGTGTGCACGCGGATCTGAGCGTACATGTCTCTGTCTGTGTGAGTATGTATACGTGTTTGATACTATGTCATTTTTTGGATCTCTGTGTGGTGATGCTTGTTTCCACGAGTGTGTCTTTGATAAAATATTTTTGGGTACCAATGAAGGTAATTATGTATACTGTGAATACGTGAGGGTGTATACGTGAGTAATAGTGGTTGCGGATGTGTGCGCGAGTGTGTGTCCTATTATGCCCCGTGTTAACGATAGGGTTTCTGTAAAGACTCTATGTGTCTGTGTGTCTGTGTGTATGACAGTTGCTCACCTTTTCTCACCTTGTTTCTGTCACTCTTTGTACGCGTGTGTACACACACGCACACACACACACACACACACACACACACACACAC
>NC_068993.1:22788494-22790279 GCF_001194135.2 Octopus bimaculoides
ATATATATACATATATATATATATATATATATATATATATGTATGTATATACGTGTGTATGTGTGTGTCTTTGTGTGTGTGCGTGGGTCCTCGTGCTCGCCCTCCCACCGCTTACGTACTGGTGTTGGTCTATTTACGTTCCCGTAGTTTAGCCATTGGGCAGACCAGAGAAGAACAAGTACCAGCTGCAAAAACAAACAAAAAAAATTATGAATTTGGGTTTATTTATTCGATTAAAACTTTCCAGACGGTGCTCCAGCATGACCTCAGTCGAATGACTGAAACAAGAAAATGAATAAAAGAATATACGTACATGCGTGTGTGTGTATGTGTGTGTATACACACACACACACACACACACACACATATATATTCCTATGTATGACGTGTGTGATTCTGGCGGACGGTCAGTATATTAACTTCTCTTCCTCCCCTGTAATATTGTCATTCAGTCTCCATTCTCCGGCCGATCCCCCACTCCCTCTTTTAAGCATACACATAAACACACATACACAAACACATACGCAAACACGCACAAACAAACGTACATGCTCACGAATACACTTTAGTACACATAACACATACACACACACACATACTGACGCGCACACGCGCCCGCGCGCGCTTACACACAGCACGCATAGAGGCGGATGCACACGAAAAAGTCGCGCACAATTGCACTTCACTCAAACATATCCATCTCTCGTTCCTTCACTCTTATATACGCACACACACATACACATACACTATTTATTTATATACATATATGTATATAAATGGATACCGTCTCACATGTCTGCGAATGCATGTATGCTTGAGACACACATATCACACACACTCACACAAACACACACCTAAACACTCACATATAAACACACAGATACATATGTAAATGATCATTACTTATCAGCGGTATCGGGCAAAGCGGGTGTGTGTGGCTTTGTCTGTGTGTGCGCCACAACGTATATGTACTTGTAAATGTATTGCATTTCTTCGATATTCTCTGTGATAGTTTATGCTCTCTTAACCCCTGTGTGTCGCTGATTCAGCAGACCTCCAGATAATAACATCGTCAGCGAGCTGGCAGAATCGTTAGCGCGCTTGACGCTGTACTTCACCCGTTGCTACATTCCGAGTTCAAATTCCGTCGAGGTCAAATTTACCTTTCATACTTTCGGGGTCGATAAAACAGGTACCAGTTGAACGCTGCGGCTGATGTCCTCGACTCATCTCCTCCCACAAAATTGCTGCCCTTGCGGTAAAATTTGAAACCATTATTTTATGTCTGTAATACTGTATTTTATCCTGCATTAGGAACTATAGCAGTTTTTATTTAAAGAGGAAAGGTGGGATTTGTGGTGACCGTCGCGCACCGGTTGATTTCTCTTGCAAGCTGAATAACCTCCAAGATGTCCTTTAGTGGGACGTGTCTGTGCTTTTGTATTTCATCTTTTATTTTCGCTGTCTCTCATTTGTTTCAGTCACAGTATTGTGGCCATGCTGGGGTATCACCTTGAGAAGTTTAGTCTGACAAACGCATCCTAGTACTTGACTTTTCTAAGTTTGGTACTTACCTTTCGGGTATCTTTTGCCATTAAATTACCGATAGGTAAACAAACCGACGCTAGTTATCAAGCGGAAGGAACAAACATAAACAGAAACAGAAACACACGCACGCGCACACAAACACACACACACACACACGCACACACACACATATACACATTCATACGCACACATACGCACACACACACACATATATATATATATATATATATATATATA
>NC_068993.1:22790667-22793275 GCF_001194135.2 Octopus bimaculoides
TATATATATATATATATATATATATACACACACACTCCATCTACTGAATTTACATATAAAGCGTTGGTTAGCCCGGAGCTGTAACAGAGGAAACTCCCCAAGGAACCGCACAGTGTGACTGAACCAGAAACCATGTGCTTGCAAAGCACTTCTTAATACAGCAGTCATGCTTTCGCCTATCTATTATGTATGTATTTTGCTATTCGATTATCTTTTTAGTGGTTGCTAGCATTGGAATTACAGCCATGTTGGTGTACCACCTGAAATTTTTTTGACTCTATTAAACCCCGTACTTTATTCTAGGCAGTGGCGCATCTGCATCGTGTGTCGCCAGGGGCAGATCTTGTATTTTCCCCATTACGGCCAACGCAGTCTATACAGCTCATACAACAGTTCCGTAAGTGCTGCCTCCATGGAAACGTTGACTGAGACAGATCAGCCCTTTGTCTCCCTGTTGCTATTCTACTGGCACTCAGGTATATCTCTTTCTCTAATGGTCCAACAACAGACAAAATCCAACGACTGGATTCAGTAATATGGATAGTATTGTATGTCTGGGAGTATGAGTGATTTTATGTCTATATTTTGAATATTTTCTGTATCCAGATGTGTGTGTGTGAGTGTCTGTGTATGTTTCTGTGTATCTGTTCGTGTGCACCTATATGTGTTTTTAGTTAGCATTCGATTGTGTATTTATATTTGTGTAAGTATGAGTGAATGTGTACACATGTGGGAATCTATTAGAACGTTATTACTTTTATGGTTGTATATGTGCATTTATGGAGTATTAATATATGCCAAGGGACCTAGTGGTTAAGGTGATCCGCTCACAATCATTATATCGTGGGTTGAATTCTCGGATCGGGCAGCGCGCTGTGTCCTTGAGCATGGCATTTCATTTCGCATTGTCACATCTAAAAATAAGTGTCAATTGAGTGTTGGAACTCCTCTCCTTGTTTGCCAGCTGATGTATCCTGGATATGCCACTTGGAGAGTGATGATAGTCTTATCTGCTCGCAACTACAAATTCATCTAAAACGATGAGCGAATGCACAGTACATCTTACCAAGCTATACTCGTCTGCGAGTGTGTGTATATTTGTGTGTGTATGTGCTTGTGAGTGTATGTGAGGTTGTGTATGAGTGTGTCTTCTTCGATCTCTCAGAAATATCTTGGTTATTGTGCATGTATATCTGTGTATCTGAGACATTTATGCGCCATGTTGCTTTTCTACACGCTCTTCATTGTGTATATGTACTAGTGAGATAAGAAAATATATCATACATCATTAAGTACCGCCAATTTCAATGCGTTATGCTGTTTTCATTGATATATGTATACATATATAAGTATATTTGTGCGTACGTGTGAAATTCCGTTTACATTTAGTTAATATCTCATTAGGCTGTGTATTCGACTAACGCTTTTGTTTCTGAAGCATGTATATATTGAGTATCACTACATACATATTGAGGTTATAACACACATGCTGAACTACACCAGCGGCTAATATAGAATTGTTTTCTCAAAGTCAGTATTATTTTTAAATAGACATACACCACCGGATTAATAACATGATTGAGACCAATAATAGGTACCGGGTTTATGTGTATGACGCACTACAAAGGAAAAGAAAATAAGAAATAATTGATTATATTTATATATCGGTACAACATGATTGAATGATCAAGAAATCTGCTTCGCATCCACGAAGTGCTTTATTGGACAAATGCTATTTTCTGTAGCTTTGGTTCCACCCAAATTGTGTAAATAAAAATTGTTAGCAGATACTATTCTTAGTTAAGTCCTATAAGGAAAAAGGAATTTAAAAGTTCCTAGTATATTTGTATGAATTAATATTAGGAAATCTTGTTCCCCAAGACCGATTTTTCGGCTGATTGCATTCACTTTTGCCTACAAAATGCATTAGCAAACATTTTAAATCATTGATTTATGTTAAAAGATAACCATCTTACACAACAATATATTTTATACAATCTATACTTCAAATAACATCCAAATATCTCTTAATCTCTTTCTGTTATGTGTAACTATTTATTTCACATTTGCTTGTAAATCCAGCAGATAAACTTAAACATTTACAGCTCTATGTTATTATTCTTCATACTCTCCCTGTCTCTCTCTCCCTCCCATCCCCCCTCTCTTTCTTTATTTCTCTCACCCCTCCCTCTCTGTCACTCACTTATAATGTATGTGTGTCTGTGGGCCCGTGTGCTCGCGTGAGTAGGTTTTATGCTTCAGTTCAAAACTTCATACATTTTTACCTTTTTAACTTTTACTTGTTTCAAGCATTTGACTGGCGCCATGCTGGGGTACTGCCTTGAGGAATTTTTAGTTGAATGAATCCACTCCAGTACATCTTGTTAACCTAGTACTTATTCTGTCAGTCTTTTGCTGAACCGTTAAGTTACAGGGCTGTAAATACACCAACAGCCGTTGTCAAGTGGTGGTGGGGGACGAACAGAGATACAAATACGACTTACGAATGCACACACACACACACACACACCCACACACACACACACACACACACACACACATACACAAACAAAGAGGGCTTCCGTCTACCAAATCCATTCATAAAGGA
>NC_068993.1:22793618-22796571 GCF_001194135.2 Octopus bimaculoides
ATATATATATATATATATATATATATATACGTATTGAATCCATTAATCGTCACGTCTTTCTCCATTACTCCTTTCTATGCTTCAAATAAAATATTGATCTATAACAGAATGTATGTGGGCAACAAAGCTAAAACCATAATTCTCATAAACATACCATCTTGCCATGAAACCTTAATTACACTCCCCACCTTTCCGATATTTTTTAATTATACCTTGAGACCATATAATTAAGCAATTTTATAATTTTTATAGACTTGTTTCTTTTCTGTCTTAAATACTAAAGTCTTCATACCTCACAATTATTTTTAGAAAAATATAAACAACAGAAAACATTATATACATTAGTAGCACATATACTTTTAATACTTTTTATATAAAATAAGTTTCCTTGCAACATAACACGTGATCATGATTTGAAGTTTTTAATAATCTCTGACTATTAGAAATCAATCTGAAGATTTTCTTTTACAGCTTAGCAGCTTACTTATTCTTAATATCAAATCATATTCTAAAATGCATACCATGTGATTATAATTTGGTAATCTTAACAGCACATTAATCTTGTGTCTAAATCCACAGTCATTCTTCTCACTCTTAATTTTTTTCTGCTACAATATGTTTTCTCTATAACTCTCATACCACATTTCTACATTACACACACAAATCCGGAGAGATATACATCATCTGACAGCTTTCCTGCTTTAAACTTCTAAATACTCTCAATTTATCAACCATAGCCATGCTTAAATACTAGGAAAAAATTTCTTATTTTATTTTCATTTCGGGGATATTGTACTCATAACTGCTACGTGCCCGCGCATTTCCCCATTAATAATACATCATATCGCATTTTTGTATTGTTATATCTATTCAACAATGCCATATTCTTAAAAAACATAGATCGAGATATCCAGACCAAATACTTTTGTCGAATCATGTATGTATGCTACATCTATTTTAAATATCTTAACTATAGTTATTTCAGCTATACAGACATCTTTCATTATCTCTGAAAAATACTAACAACATGTCATAATTGATACATTTCTATTAATAATCAGAAATACAAAACCTCACTCCATTTAACCGCTATATACTAAAATCTATTTTTCCAGCTTCAAAAAGGAAAAAATAAAACCGAAAATCTCAACAATTTCTCAAATTATCCCAATATAAATTTGTGTAGTACAGAAAATACAAGTGAACAATACAGTGCTGTTACAAATTTAGATTTAGTCTTAATGAGACTGAGTAATCAGTTTTGTAAGTACGAACTGTTAATATGTAGTTTAGTTCCTTACAGAGCCAGCCTCATAGTTAAACCTGGAGCAAGTTATTTTGTTGTCATGTACACAACGTGGGACACTGTGAAAGGACAAAGTTCCATGGTACGGGTCATAGAAAATGGAAGAAGACAAGCTGTAGCAAGTGTTAGAGTTTAACGGATTGCTTTTTGCTGAAGCCAGTAATTTGCAATTTGTTGGATAATGACAAACGCACTATAGTCACGTACTTATTTCAAAATAATGGTAATTCATCTTTTGCAGATGGCACCAGATAACGAAGTCTTCGGCAACATGAAACAAATGCTCTATCCATGTGATGTTCGAATGGAGAGACTTGTTTCAGGAGAATATTTCATCATTGAGATGTTGAATATCAAGAAGAGTTCCTCAACAATAATGGCCACTGGATATCGAACCTTATTTCTTTGAAGAAATTTGTCTTGCGAAGGTTATACTCATTTGCATAACTGAAATATATTCATCTAATCTCTCATTTAACAGTGAAAGCTGTTTTAGTGGATCTATGTCTAAACACTCGAGAGTCTCGGTTTTTGAAAACAAAACGTATAACTATATAGATATTCGGTTTTAAAACAATTTCAAAATATTCTCGTTGTATTCAGCTGTTAATGTTCTGTGTAATAACTATGCAGATTAACAGGTTACGATTATATGAAACCCATAACTTTAAACACGCTCTTATGGATTAATAGCTTGGATATGTGTCTGCTGCAGTAACACGCGAGAAATGCAGGTCTGACAGCACGGCCGAGAACGCTTCCAAACGAAACTAAACTAAACTATGCTAACTTAACCAGAGTTGACCCCATGATATGTGCCAAATCAACCGTTTTGAGTAACAAATTGAATACCAAAAGTAGATTGTTGTATCTTACACTCATATCACTACACGCAATGTCCTCAAGATTTCCTAGCGGTTCCATTATGTATTTTAAGTTGCTGAATTGAGAATAAAGAACGAAAACGACACGATCCGAAGAAATTGTGTGAGAGTTAACATTATATGTATTTATCTATTTATTCATTTTTACTTAAACCTACTTCCTTCAATGAATCATATTGAATCAAGTAGAGAGAGGCTTGAGACAGTCAGCTCTCCTCATTGCACCAATGATATCATGCAACAAAATGCACTTTCTAAACAGCAGATAGGATATTTGTTTTGAGTTGGGAACCCCTTCGTTAACATTACAATTATTAGTAAACTTACAAGTGTGTAACGCATGGAAGCTCTTCTAATATGTCTGCTCTTTTAATATTGTACATTATATTTTCATGATTTCACGTAAAAAATAAATAAGGTGTTCTCCATATCCATATATTTGTGTTTCTCCGTTTCTTAACTTCGGAAGAGTCATTCTTATCATAGCTCCAACGATTCACAAGTTGATGACAGGTACCTTGCATAAATAGATAGCAGCCAACGACAATACACAGATAAACAAATATATATACACGCTTTGAAGATAAACTTGACTGTGCGAAAAGAAATGTACTTCCTAAGGACATGACTGCGGCTTCAGTCCTACTGCATAACACCTTGGGCAACTGTATTCCAGGACCGACCAAAAATTTGTGAGTGGATTTGGATAAGGAAACCAAAAGGATCCATCTTTTACACACACACACACACACACACACACACA
>NC_068993.1:22796895-22798705 GCF_001194135.2 Octopus bimaculoides
CACACACACGAGCTGGCGGCGAGCTGGCAGAAACGTTAGCACGCCGGGCGAAATGCTTGGCGGTATTTCGTCTGCCACTACGTACTGAGTTCAAATTCCGCCGAGGTCGACTTTGCCTTTCATCCTTTCGGGGTCGATTAAATAAGTACCAGTTACGCACTGGGGTCGATATAATCGACTTAATCCGTTTTTCTGTCCTTGTTTGTCCCCTCTGCGTGTAGCCCCTTGTGGGTAGTAAAGAAATAGCACACACACACACACACACAACAAGTGAGCGATAGAATACCGATCTATTCGAGTATTCATAAGGCTGAAGTCTTATGACTGAAGAAAGGGTAAACCATATATGTATACATATATATTCTTTATCTTTTCTTAACAATGTATGAATGTTTCTATCTATCTATCTATCTATCTATCTATCTACCTATCTGTTTGATAGATAGAATGAAGGAAAAGAGAGTTGTTAATTATGAAGTGAGGATAATTGGGTCCCTGAAGGTGGCTTGTTCCTCCTCACAACTAAGAACCCTACTAGCCTGTAAATTTCTCTGATCTGGTTAAATGTACATTATTTTGGCAAATTCATTCCGTCAACTAAAATGGTAGCAGAATCAGCGAAAATGTTTTGCTCTGTGGATTTTAAAATATGTTAAATCATTTGAAATGAGGAAAAGGGTGTCTTTATAATGATATAACGTACTCCTTAATCAATTAAAAGAGTCGTTAGAAACGGTCTTAATGAATTGACACCTGTCTTTCAATTGTTATTCATATTTTATTCAACTATCCCGGAATATGCCCTTCACAAATTTTTAAGTATATTATGGACTGTATATTTAATAAAATGTACATGTCTGAATAGCTCAAGAACGGATTATATACCCAACTGGGTCAAGTTGTGTGCAGGCACTACAAGAATATCATTCTACCGGTACTTCTTTCCCATAGTTGATATTTACATAATACTGTTGAGTCTGTATATTATTCCGACCTTACGAGGTGCCTCAACTTAAGTGTCTAATTCAAACAAATCTTACTTATACTATATATATATTTACTCTTTTATTCTTTTACTTGTTTCTGTCATGTGATTTCAGCCATGCTGGAGCGCTGCCTTTGGTCGTGCAGATTGACCCTAGGAGTTATTCTTTGTGAGCCGAGTATTTATTCCATTGGCCTTATTTGCCGAACTGCTAAATTTCGGGTACGTAAACATACCAACATCTGTTGTCAAGCGATGGCGCGAGGACACACACAGACACACACTCATAAATATATACATATATCTATATATATATATATATATACGACGGACCTCTTTCAGTTTCCTTCTATGAAACCCGCTCACAAGACATTGGTTGGCTCGAGGTCTAAAGTGCCACGCAGTAGAACTGAACCCGGAACCATGTGGTTTGGAAGTGAGCTTCTTACCGCACAGCTACGTCTTCGCTTCGCCTATAGCTTGTTACAACAAACCACGCCCGATATATATATATATATATATATATGTGTGTGTGTGTGTGTGTGTGTGTGTGTGTATGTATGTATGTATGTATAAACTTACTTGGAAATGGATGCGTGGCGTTCAAACATATAATAATATAAATAAAATATGTATGAATATATGGATATACACATGCTAGAAATAAGGAGTAGATGGACAGCTGACAACTGATGAAGGGTCGTTTTTATGTTACTTGTCTTCTTTTCCATTTGTTTCTCTCGTTGTTCGCATACCAAAGTTTGTCTTCGTATTTTATGTTGTTTACTCTCTGTGACGTACTGTACACATATATGCATATATATA
>NC_068993.1:22800186-22802905 GCF_001194135.2 Octopus bimaculoides
ATATATATATATATATATACACGCACACATATATATACACACGCACACATATATTGTTATATTTCGGGACGGTTATATTTTTTGCCAAATAAACACACGCACTATATATATATATCCGTTCTTCACGCCTATTATATCTTATGTCCATTGTGTGAAAATCTTTCTTCACCCATCTGCCACCTCTTCAGCGATTCTTCCGTCCTCATGCTTCCCCTTGCTCTGTTTAGTACATTATATACACCGCGTACTCGCATGCACACATGTGTGTACAAATGTATATACAGAGATAGTATGTCAGCTAACTAGCTACATTAGACTGACAGACAGACAGATAGACAAATAACACTGATAAAAAGTAGTAGTTGAGCAAACCTATCCTAAGTAGATAAGAATTACGTGCCTTCTCGTGCGAATATAGAAATATATATATATATGTAGTATAAGTGCATTGAAATCCATCTACCTATGTTGATAACCCTTCAAGCAATGACCATGCGATGAAAAGAAATATTATTAAATGACATCTTCTCTTCTAAAAGCGCGAAACTTGGCTGTTATGTGTAGTAAGTCAGACGACTATCTAGTGACACGTTCTTTTTGCTGTTTTCGTTCAGTTCCTCGTCAGCCCTGATGGAGGAGATATTTAATCAACAAATATCCTCTAAATAGCGACCACGTCTATTTTAGGTATATTTATCGCTACGTTATGTAATATTTCCCTTCTTTATCTAAGTCGGTAGACTGTAATTTGAGAGAAATTTCTCTGCTATGTCTTTCGCAGACGTGTAGGTGTTAGGTGTCTTTGCTGTACACACACACACACACACACACACACACACACATATTATATATATATATATATATATATATATTATTTATATATATTATTTATATGTGTGCGTTTGTGAACATATATATGCATGTATGTATTTATATATACACACAAATGTGTTAAAAAGTTTGCTTTACGACCTCTAAGTTCTGGGTTCATTCCTGTTATCTTGGGCAAGTCTCTTCTCTACTGCCCCTGGCCTGTAGAAGCCTTGTAAATGGATCTGAAATACGGAAAGTGAGAGAAGCCCATTGCGTGAGAGAAGCCCAGTGTGTGAATCTGACTGTCTTCGCGTCTGTAACGCTCGTCTACCACATGACAGCCTGTTCGATTTCACCATTCATGGCGATGCTCCAACAAGGCCACATTCGAATGACTGAAACAAGTAAAAGATTGAAGACAAGATAAATGTATATTTTGTGATTGTGTGCTTGATATACGAGCTTGTGTCTGCGTATATAATATAGTAGAACGTGCTCGTTATGTACGTGTCTATGTTGGTATGTGTGTGTGTGTGTGTGTGTGTGTTGCTGTCTGGTGTATATATGATGTGTAGGGAATACGTGTGCGTGTTTGGTTTCTACATATTTGGTGTGTATGCATGTACCATATGTACAATTGATTCTGTGTATGTATGAGTGCGTGTGTGTGTGTTTGTATGCCTGTACGTGTGTGTGTGTATGAGTGTGTGTGTGAGTGTGTGTGTGTTTGTGTATGCGTGTGAGTGTGTGTGTGTGGCGGGTGTAAATGTATGTGTGTCTGTGTGTTTGTGACCGCATCTTTGTGGTGTCGGTATGTGCAAGTGTGATCATGCGTATGTGATTATGGACAGTTTATGTATAATGGCTGTATGTGTTGTGTGTATATGTGCGTTTGTGAGTGAGCGAGTGTAATTTTGTGTCTGATGCCGGCTTACATATTTGGTAAGTGTATGTATATGTATGTGGCGTATGTCACTGTGGAAGTGGATTGTCAATGTGTATTATATGTATGCACGTCTGCATGGTTCTGCGTATATGTCAGCTACGTGTGTATGCGGTGCGTGTATGTGCATGTTTCTAATGCGGCGTGTATGCGATATATATTTGTATAAATGTGTATGTAAATATGTGCGTGTGTGCGTGTGTGTCTGTGTATGGTGTGTGTGTGAGTGTGTGTGTGTGTGTGTGTGTGTTTGTGTGTATGTGCGTGTGCGTGTGTGTTTGATGGGACGAGTGTGCGTTTCTCTGTGCGCACATGAATGCGAGCGTTCGCTGTAGATGGGTGGATACGGAAATAGACGAGGGGGTGGTTCGTAGAATTCGAGACGTACCGAGGAAGGCGCAATGAAACGAGAGGGTGAGAGGTTTCAAAAGAGACGTCAGAGGTGGAGTAGAGGAAATCGATGATTATAAAACAAAGTGGGAGGGAGTGGGGAGGAGATTACTAACGAGAGAAAGAGTTGTATAGAAATGCGAAAGGAGGAGTAAAGAGAAAGTAGGAAAGGTATGTGTATGTGCGTTTGTGTAAGTTTGTGTGTGTAAATATATATGTATATCTATGTTTATGTGCATCTATGTATGCATGATGCGTATGAACGTCTATGAAAGCATGTGGATGAGGTTAATGTATGCAGTAGCATGCGCATACTTGTTTATGATACTAACTCGTACAGGTACAAAAACACAAACACAAAATACTCAAACGCGCACAAACACATGCATATAAAGAGAGAGAGGGGAAAGGGAGAGAGGGAGAGAAGGAGAGAGGGAGAGAGGGAGAGAGGGAGAGAGGGAGAGAGAAACAGGTGGAAGAGAGAAAATGCAGATGTGTGTATGTATATATATATATATATATTTGTATGTACACACACACACACACACACACACACACACACACACACACACA
>NC_068993.1:22805093-22811518 GCF_001194135.2 Octopus bimaculoides
TATATATGCATGTGAGAACATTTATGTATGTATGAAATAAATCGTTAATCATCACCCATTTATATTTTATAGTTTAACATTCGAAATCCGACAAAAGACAGTTTAGCTAAAAATCAGAGTATTGAAGCGAATTCAATGATACAGTAGTCAGAAAAATGTTGATAATAATGGTTTCTGATTGAAGCGTTAAAGGCGGTAATTTTGAGGGAAAGGGGTTATCTGATAATATCGACCTTAATGCTCGGCAGATACGTTATTTCATCTACCCTGGAATGCCGATGTATAGAGAGGGATATTATGTACACAAGCATTTTCCGATGCTCTACTGATTCTTCTAGAGAGTAATATCGTTAATTATGACTTCAGATCTTGGCACAGGGCCAGCAGATTTATGTTGAGAGCGTGAAGTTGATTACATCCACGCCATTCCTTGACTGGTACTTATTTTATCGACTCCGAAGGATGGAAGGCAAAGTGGACTGGACAAAATGTTGCTAAGACGTAAATAGATGCGGCAACTTGCGATACAAAGCTTCCAGTGTTGCTTCGAACACTACCATGTTACAACTTTAGGAAGTTGTTCATACTTCCCAATTTGAAAGTAATCCAGAAGAGACTGTCCAAACAGTTCTGCCTTGCATTAAGTCACACGCTGGCAATTGTCGCTCACAGAATGTTTTCCGTTTCACCAACTGTTAGAGCATTATGACTGTCTGGTAACATCCAAAATGCTAAACACACAATGTCAGTTTTAGACTGGCACATGGATGTAGCTCGATCAATGTGAAGAGTTTACAGAAAGTTTGTTGCAAAAATATCCTGTCTTACTAAATCGGGTTTATTTTCGTTGTTGTCATCATTGCAGCGGTCGTCCAGATACCTCTGTAGGTGCATCTACCTATCTGAGTGCCGTCGAATTATCTACTACGACATCAGACTACATCGAAATCGGTGTTGACAACCATCATAATTGTAAGAAATTTGTATGTTGTTAATCTCGATGATGAGAAACCTGTCGTTAATTTGGGTGATGAGAAATCTGTTGTTGAATCACCTGGATCTTCTGCTCGTCAGATTAACGTGTGAATAGACCTTAGACACTTGGCTTAATATACCTTAGACACATGCACTTATGACGCAATCCTCGGGACGAATCATCATGATGTAATGTGAAATGAAGTTACTATTATTGAATTACACGTCCCAAATACATAACATATGCATATGCACATACATGTAAACGCATAGCAGGTATCCAGCCACCACTGTACTGGATTAATATGACCTTTCGTTAAAGAAAAAAGATAAATTTGACCTCGTGATGATTTGGACTTAACGAGCCGAGAGTTGGAACGAAAAAAGGAAAATATTTCTATATTATTTACGTTATTTACATTATTTACATTCGACGGATATTTGTCCTCATCTTGTTTGTTAACACAACGTTTCGGCTGATATACCCTCCAGTCTTCTTCGGGTGTCTTGGGGAAATTTCGAACCTGGGTTCTCATTCCTAAGACATTCTTCGATGTTGTTATTATTATTATCATTATTATTATTATTATTATTATTGTTATTATTATTATTGTTCAGGTCACTTCTTGGAATCGAACTCGGAATCTTGGGGGTAAGTAGCTCGGGCTCTTAACCACTACGCCATATGCCCACTGGCATGGAGGGTATATCAGCCGAAACGTTGTGTTAACAACAAACAAGATGAGGACAAATATCCGCCGAAAGTAAATAATGTAAATAATGTATATAATTCCGCATCTCTTAAATATAGAACTGTAAAAATCTTTCTTCTCTACATTCTGACAACTCTACCAGTTCTTGTTTTTAGCCCATTATGAACTAGTAATTCTGTACCCAAACAGAAGCCAGAAACAACGTTTTCTTTGTGTATTATTGTAACTGAGGACTTAAAGCTATGCAATTGTACATCTGGGACCACTTTAGAAGTCACTCGCCACCAGTATTAATGTAAGCATAAATCAAACCTTCCTTAATCGTTTTGAATGCCTCTTACCCACTGGATCCTCCTGTCCTTGACCCAATGGTCTAGTCAGGGAATCGAACCTACAATCTTGTATCCATGAGCCAATTATTCTAACCACTAAGTCAACTGAGTACACTGCACGTAAACAATCCCCTGATAGCTATTTAAATCCATTTTATCCCTCTCTGGTTTTGTATTTGTGTTTATATACGTGTTACTATTGTAGAAAGTCAATCACAAATTTTAAAGCCATGAACATTAACCCCCGAAATAGTGTAACAATGACTATATAATTTCAAATGTATTCTAAGACGGCAGGGTTTGAGAAAGATTTAGCTGCAACTTCTAGCAGGTTGAAAAGCCAAATAGTTTGTCCCTCCTCGTTAGCTAGTTGTATATACTTCGAACGAGTTTCAGCGTTTGATTAGGAATAAGATAATGTTATGTGTCTGTGTGTTCTGTATCATGTCTTCTAGCTCGCTGGATGTCTATGTGTGAATCTTACTGTCTCGGATTTGTTGCTGCTGCCTTGTTTCTATTATAACTCGATTTATATCTGAAATGAACAATATGTATATAAACTAACTAAATACCACAAGGACAATTTCTTCGACGCTCTACTAATGCTACTAAGCTGCAACTAGTCCAGATGAGTTAGATGTATTCAAGACATTCCACCCGCGACAATACACTTTTGTTATTCAGGAATAATAAATCGAGAATAAAATTATCCAGTTTCCTTCTATTTTGAAAGAGTGATTTGAAGGAGATTTGGCTACTTTATCTAGCACGTAAAGTGAACATCTCAAAGCTTCCCTCTGTTTCTTATATTTTTTGTAATATTTTGTGTGAAAATAGACTTAATGCATATAACAAAGGGCGACTGATGTGCAAACATTCGTAGCCACACACACACACACACACACACACACACACACACACACACACACATTAACCACATTAGAGCAACAAATGTATATGCATTTTCATAAATACTGTTGTTTGGATTCGCATTAAAAACATGATAAAGTCACACTCATCCATTGTTGCAGTTAAAACTCGTAATGATAAATGCGCATTATTTTTTTTTTTTTTCGTAGAATATAAGGTGGATGTGAGCAAGAGGTGTTAATAGATTTAGTTAATTGACATGTGTGGCTATGTGCTTATAAAAAGAAGTTGTTTCAATTAGACACTTGACTTAGAATTATAAATTGGAAAACTGAGAACGAAATGATGTGACATTAATCGTTTGATCAACATGAGTAAAATGCAAATTATTTCATTGAATGTTGCAAGAAAGAAGACCAATGATGCTAATGTTTGTTGCCGTCCCATACCGGGCAAGTTGATATAGTTGAGATTGAAATTGGACTTGCATGGCATAGCATAATGTGTGGACATTTAATCAAAATATAATTTACCTAAAATAGTTGACCGAAAACATTGAATTAACAATTTATCGAATTATAGCAAATGTTAAAATAATTTCCTTTCGAAAATGATTATACTGCCACATTTTATTGAAACATGTTTTCTTTTCTTTTTTTTATCAAATTGTAAAAAAAAGGTTTCGTTTATATGTGTATCTTGTTTACATATAAAACTTCAAGCATTAGCTAACACACACACACAGTTCCATATATATGCGCAGTTTCCCCTAACGTGAAATAACACATTTTTATAATCTTGCTTAACTGTTGATTTCATTTATACAGCATAACATTAACACCATTTTCAGATATTAATGTAATTACCACAGATTTTGAACCAGTTACGATAAATGCGTTATAGGCGGATTTACTTAAATTATTCTGGTTTTTAGATATTAAAAATATACATAACAAGCATATAATCTATTACATTCTAATAAAGAATATTTTAAGAAAGCCTATCAACATATAATTGATTTTTTCCTTGTCCTATTTTGTGTATATCGAATATTTTTGGCATTCGAGTAATTGTCAATTCGAGCAACTTTTATTTCAAAGAATGATTTTTTTCGATTAACCAGAGAAAATTAAAAGAAGTCTCGGTTTTGAGAGAGGAAAGATCGGTTCAGTTCTACGGACACGTTTTTAAGGTTAACACATTCAGTGGGAAAGTGATCCGCATAGCCTGTTTTGAATACGATTTATATATGAAGAAATGCAAAATTGATTTTGATTATAATTTATATTTTTGTGTAAAGCTTCATAATTCGATAAAATTGAAAATAAAACAATAAATAAAACACACACACATACATATGTTCACACAAACATTGACATGCATAGCCATATATGCACACCTGTATGTCTGTACATATGTGTGTGCTTGCGTGCGTGTGTGAGCATGTGTGTGTATGCGTGTATGAGTGTGTTTGTGCGGTCATCCGTATGTAATATTAAATGTTGACTGCACAGGGTTGGTTATAGATATGGTAGTGGTAGTAATGGTGGAACTGTTTTCGATGGTTTTGTAGTCTTGGCAATAAACTCGGTAGAGGTGTTGGAGGTAGTGGAGGTTGGGATGGTGGTGTTCCCTGTAGTGGTGTGTTAGTGGTTAAGGTGTTAGTGGACATGCAAGATACGTAGTATCAAACCACTTGGCTCAATGTCATAATGCCTTTAGTTTATTTTCTCCATCGGTCAGCGCGCTGTGTCTTACAGCGAGAAACTTCATCCCGCGTTACTGAAGTCTACACAGCAGAAAATGACTACTTCCTCTCTTCCTCCACTTGTCATACTCTACATGTGCCGCTGAGGCAAAGGTTGATAGAATTGTGAGAAAGAAAATCTATGCTGTCTGTGACCTAAAAGAGCTAACGAAATCATTGTACATATCAGCAAGCAGTATTCGTTCACGGACGACATCTGGCACTTTATATTTACGTATATGTTTCTATGTCTGATAATCCTGTAATTTTCTCTTACGCCTAAAACACAGCCGATTCACGAACTGACAACATACACACCTTGTCTATGTGTATTCGATTTTGTTTATAATTCTGTAATAATTCACAAGAAAATAGAATATATATTTACTATGCCTATTAATTGGTACATCGTTATTGCTATGGTAACAGTCGTTATAACACATGTTGCAAACATTTTCCAGTCAAATATTTACTGAACAAAAACAACAGCAGTGGTAGCAACTTAAATAGTAGTAGTAGTAATAGTAGTAGTAGTATTAGTAGTAGTAGTAGTAGTAGTAGTAGTAGTAGTAGTAGTAGTAGTAGTAGTAGTAGCAGCTGCATTATAGCAGCAGTTGTAGCAGCAGTAGAAGTGGTAGTGGTAGTACAGAAGAAGCAGTGGTGGCGGTAGTAGTAGTGGTAGCAGTTGTAGTGGTGGTGGAGATGGTTGTGGTAGTATCAGTGGTAGTTGTAAGAGTTGGCGTCTTTTGAGTAATTGTTACAATAACGGAAATTAATATCTTGTACCTCACCAACAACTTAACAACCACTAACGCCACTACTATAACGAACACCACCACCTCCACCACCACTACCTCCAACATCTTTGCCATGTTCATTGCCATGACTACAACAAGCATCGTAATCAGCCCTAACATCATTACCGCTACCACACGTACAATCAATCCTGAACAACCGCCAAAGACAAAACGAAATTACCGTCACCAATACACCATCACCACAAACTGAACCACTTCTACAACTACCTGTACCACTTCCATGATTACAAATACTACAACTAAAGCCGTTATCATTACAAACATCATGGCTACTGCCTCTGTGATCAATAATACAACTACGTTAACCGCTATCACTTCTACCACCACTACCACCACCGCCAATGCCAACAACACCACAGCCACCACCATTACCGCCACCCTCACGTAGAGAATCAACAAATCCTATAACCACCACCACCACCACAGATGTTACATACTGTCATATCTATCTCGATCAAATAATCCTACTATCAAATTTTATCACAAATGGTAACCTCAAGGAAGAAAATGTTGAAAGTCCTAAATTTTTCTATACGGCAGGGCTCAAGGACATGTAATATTGGAGTGAATGAAAGGTAAAACATGTCCACCTTCGAGAGGACACCATTCCGTCTCTGTCAGTTTACTTTCAATGATGATCTGTTACATACATACATACATACATTCATACATACACAAACACATATATAAATGTATGGATCAAAATATTTTGATTCAAATTCCTTAGTACTTTTGAGTTTCAAGCGCGATACTAGTCTTATCAAACCACTTTCATTTTTATAAACTTACTAAACTGAATTAAATTTTTAATCTAATATTTTATAGATTTTATGGATTATAAACTTTTCTTTTAAATTTTATAGATTTTTAAATTAGTATTTTGTAGAGTACGTTTTTCTTGATGGTGTCTGATCCTCTTCATTGTTCGGACTGCAACTTGGTGGTTCTTCTCTAAATTATTGATATGTAT
>NC_068993.1:22811742-22813288 GCF_001194135.2 Octopus bimaculoides
TACCGAAAAGTAGTTGAAGTAAGACTTGTAGAAAAATTCTCTTGTGTGTCCGTACAGAAGAATACTTGTTTTCTGATTTGAATTGAAGTCCTCGGAAATGATAATCATGAGTCATGTATTCGGATATTTCATTTCTAAGCCACATCAAGAACAGGGTGACTACGTGGACAGCGATCACCACAATCACCACGCCGCCACTATCAGTAACCACCAATAACAACTCCCCCACCATTCCAATGAAGAGAACTCAATGTGGTCACACAGATTTGGTAGCCAAGTCATTCTGAAATCATGCCATAGCGTCTACAAGAATAAACGGTACATAAGATAACGTAAAACTAGATACACTATCTGAGATGAAGAGAAGTGGTCATTCTTGGAATGATTTGATTAGAGACTTGATCAATTTCATGCTTGCACAGACTCTAAATAACAACAGCAATATCTACTTTATCAAATCAATGTGCAGATTTTCTACGTTGTTGCTCGACTTTCTATATGTAACAACGAATTTCCTTTCAGAACAATACTAATTATAATATGAGCCACTACAGCAACAACCTCTGCCGTCGCTACCACACCAAAAATTTCAGCCCACAATAATAAATACAACAGTCACAAAAACATGTAACATCATTTAATCTGCAACTATAACAGTAGAAGCACCAGCATCAGCATCAGCCGCATCAACATCGACTTCAGCAACAAGAACAACAGCTAGATCAATAATCAGAGTAATCAAAGTCGCTACTATTACAGACAACAATTAGTGACTGTGGAGATGCTTGTGGTAGTAGTAATTTTGCTGATAGTGATTATTGAGTTCGCTATTGTTCATAGAACGGCTGCCGTTCCTTTTGGTCAAGGCCAAAAAGACTTTGAGCGTGCGTCTAGACTGGAACTAAACAAAAACGCCAAGACAAAGCAGCAGTTACATCAACACTAACGGGAATGACATTGACAAAATTATTATCAGTTACTGAATGCGGTTTATTTATAGTGATATTAACTTCTCTGCCTATAGCCAGTTGGGACACTCCAACGAATCACAACGAATCTACTACTACTCCGAGGTACAAGAATATCAAATACTTTTATGGACAAACTTCAGAAAGGTCTCCACAATGTCATACCTATTCTCACATAAATATAGTCATTTTATACAAGATCTTTTGTCTATCTATCTATCTATCTACCTATCTATCTATCTATCTATCTATCTATCTATCTATCTATCTATCTATCTATTTATCTATCTATCTATCTATCTATCTATCTATCTATCTTTCGGTCACTTTTTCCTTCTCTCTCTGTATACGCATATATATATACATTCACTTTATTTTAAACTGTTCCATTCGTTTAGTTTCGGCTATGCAAGGGCAGCTCTGTCATGAGTGTGGTCCATCAAATTGAATCCAGAACCTATTTTCAATTTCGTACTTACTCTAAAGGCGTATTTTAACCGAATCGTTACGTTGCGGAAACGTAAACAACCTAAAGCCAAACGTCAGAAGACAAACACAAAGATAAACACAAGCACAAA
>NC_068993.1:22813578-22814218 GCF_001194135.2 Octopus bimaculoides
TATCTATCTATCTATCTATATATCTTTCTTCTTACCCATCTCCCCCTCTCCTTCTGCTTCCTTATGTTGTCCTCCTTGCTTCTCGACTTTACTGCTATACACATCTCTCTCTACCTCCCTGTCTCTCACGTTTGTTCCACTTCCTCCCTCTACCACTCCTCTCTGCTCACATGTGACTTGTGGTCAATTCTCTCTTTCTAACTCCAGCCACCATGAAGGCGAGACGAACCTGTTTTTTTCTCCGTCCAGCTTCGTCATATCACTAGCGTTCAATATTCGATTCGCGTGTGGCCCTACGGCTTTTTAATGTTGTTTTCACTGTCCATTTTTTCCTATCTTGGTTTGTGTTTGCTATCTTGGTATTCTCTGTTTAGTGGGTTGATCCACTACTCAGGAAGAGACTATTCTAAGAGTGCGTCCTGCGTTATCTTCGAAACACCTAGTTTTAGAATAGAGGCAGCTGATGAAGAATTAATCCAAGTGGCTTTTTGTTTTTCTATGTGTTCGTTCCGTTGTCTGTAGTTAATTTTTTTTAACGTCCTGTACCTGAATATGCATCTGTATACACATGTAGATGTATGTACATATATGTGTGTATACATGCTTATATATCCGTTGTATTATATATATATATATATAT
>NC_068993.1:22816518-22817261 GCF_001194135.2 Octopus bimaculoides
TGTGTGTGTGTGTGTGTGTGTGTGTGTGTGTGTGTGTGTGTGTGTGTGTGTCTAAGAGAAAAAATACACTAACAGAAAGGTATGCTATTAAAGTATCGTTTAAGAAGCCTTTTTAAATGAAATCCCTTACACACACGTGCATATTACACGTACTGAGAAACACATACACACTCAGCGTAACGATACGTAGAGATATGTACACACACACACACACATACATACATATGTTTGTGTGTGTGTGTGTGTGTGTGTGTGTGTGTGTGTGTGTGTGTGTGTATGAAGCAATAATAAATCTCTGAGCGAGATATAAACAGTAGCAGCACGACATCATGAAGTATATTTGCCAACTAAATGTGGCTGATCCATATGGGACGATGGTACTGTAGATTATAGCCCCAGGAAGACTTCTCCTCCAGCTGGCTCATGTCACTGGAAGAAGCATATATATTTGTAATGGAAATATCACTTCTCATCCCTAGCTGGTGATTGTCATGCGTAGATGACGGGTTTACTACCCAGAAACTCGGGTCCGTGTATCAAATCAGGCTAGAGGTGGGAACGATGATTTCCCTTTGCAATTACAGATAGGGCACAGACAGTGTGTCATTAGACAGCTGGAGGAGATGTCTTCCAGGGTCTATAATGTACAGTAGCATCGTCCCATATGGGTCAGCCACATTTAGGTGGCAAATATACTTCATGATATATATATGTATATATATATATATATATATATATATATA
>NC_068993.1:22817779-22818981 GCF_001194135.2 Octopus bimaculoides
AACAACAAAGGATTTTATATATATATAGATAATAAAATAAAATTTATTTACATATATATTAAGCTGTGAAACAATTGTCATAAAATAAGAATTTCCAATGGTAAAATAAATCTTATCACTGTATATTTCTCTCATTATTTATAATTTTATACACCACTTATGTCTTTCTTTTGTATTGCACTATATATTCTATATATTGTTTAGAATGACGCATTGAAGAGCTTTTTTTATTTTTTATTTTTTCATGAGTACCACCAAATTAGCTGAATCCCATATATCGTAGCTGAAATTTATATATCATTTAGCTGTTATTCATTTCAGTCATTTGACCGCTGCCATCCTGGGGCACCGCCTTGAAAGGTTTTAGTCGAACAAATCGATTCTAGAACTTGCTATTTTTGACGCCTAGTTTTTATTCTATCGGCGTGTTTTGTCGAAGCTCTAACTTATGGGGACGTAAACACACCAACGCCTGTTGCCAAGCGGTGATAGGGAGGGCGAACAGAGACACAGAGACACAAACATATAAGATACCTCCAATATATATATATATATATATATATATATATATATATATGACGGGCTTCTTTCAGTTTCCATCCACCAAATCCATTCAGAAGGATTTGGTTATATAGGCGTAGGAGTGGTTGTGTGGTAAGTAACTTGCTAACGAACCACATGGTTCCGGGTTCATTCCCACTGCGTGGCACCTTGGGCAAGTGTCTTGTACTATAGCCTCAGGCCGACCAAAGCCTTGTCAGTGGATTTGGTTGAAGGAAACTGAAAGAAGCTCGTCGTATATATGTATATATATGTATATGTATGTGTGTGTGTATATGTTTGTGTGTCCGTGTTTGTCCCCCCAGCATCGCTTGACAACCGATGGTGGTGTGTTTACGTCGCCGTAACTTAGCGGTTCGGCAAAAGAGACCGATAGAATAAGTACTAGGCTTACAAAGAATAAGTCCTGGGGTCGAATTGCTCGACTAAAGGCTGTGCTCCAGCATGGCCACAGTCAAATGACTGAAACAGGTAAAAGGGTATATATATATATATATATATATATATATATATATATATATATATATGTATATCACGCACGCACACACATATACAATCATCTACAGACATACGCTCTCTTTCACATAGACAAATGCACAGATGCAGATACAAGCACACATTCACACATGCATGCAAGGAGA
>NC_068993.1:22819081-22821341 GCF_001194135.2 Octopus bimaculoides
TCATACACACATACATCATACACACATACATCATACACACATACATCAGAGTTTCCTCCACTTAATTCCTGTGATGTTGGTTGAACCGATGCTGTAATAGAGGTCACGAGGCTGAATTGTCGAACCCAGAACCACGTGGCAATGATAAGTACTTTTAAGTTGTCCAGCTCTGTACAATTTCATTAATGCACAAAATAAATTGAACTAGATTACACAAAAAATAATTTTTTCTCTACACACTTAATTTGTATAAAATTACTGCACTTTTATGACATGTCACATATGACCGCATGAGTTTGTGTTGCAATTTCGTTTTCCATGTTGCTATTTTATATTTCATATGAATTGTAGCTTTATTAGTGCATGTTCTAGGTAATATATGAATACGCTGAAGAGAACTAAAAACAAATGAATGAAAAATAGTATCTTTATCTCATTACTTGCATAAATTGTTTGAAATATGTACTTCTTACATTGAATAGTTCCTTTCTAAATGACTGTAATTTGGAGCAACTAAGAAATATAAATATTGAAGCAGCTAAGAAGTATAAAGACGTATAAATGTTCATAACGGCTACGTAATAGTTTTTATTTAATATGGCGTGTATTTTGATGCGCATACAACGTAAATATTGGGAGTATTAATGCACGTAATGAGGCGAGCTGGCAGAATTGTTTGCTGGCCGGACAAAATGCTTAGTGGCATTTCGTCCGTGGAGTCGATGTAATCGACGTACCCCTCCTCCAAATTTCAGGCCTTGTGCATATAGTAGAAAGTATTATTAATGCACCTCCTTCTTTTGTTTTATTTGCTCGTTTAAGAGATCCTTTGGGACCCTTTAATAATACGTTACTTTTGATTATGCCTTAAATCTCAATCCTTCAAAGTAGTATCTATAAAATATACATGAAACCTGTCTAATTATTTGACATTTACAGAAATATATACTGTACACAAAATGAATGCAAATACAATTTTAGCGCGTGGATATATTGGATGACTGAATAAGAGTGGGATGTAGAAAAAAAGTACTAGATATGTGATTCTTCTGCATCAGCATGTATATTTTTTTGCTACAATTCATTACAAACTTATCGTCTGCATCAAATCGACCTCTAGATATCACCACCGTTTTAATATATTGTTTTGCCTTTAATTCGCTTTAGCAGTTATCTTCAACTACTTTTAATCGATCTGTTGTTAAGACCGTTTATAATAATATTAATATATTTCAGTTTTGGTGTTGGGGTAAACATACAATATAATAGTGAATTATTTGAGAAAGATTATTATCAATTTACCATAGAAAATTATGCGTGAATGAATTTTTTCTTTTTCTGTTTTCTTAGATATAAATCCTAACACATACATAAGCAGAAGCACATATAGCCACGTGCGCGCGCGAACACACACACGCACGCACACACACGCACGCACACAACACACATGCGTACACATACATTTGAGCACATAAACAGTGAGAGGCAAAGAAGGAGAGAGAGAGGGAGAGAGAGAGAGAGAGAAAGCACCCGGAGAAACACATACATAATATATATCCACATAGTTCAATCGATAGATATCTAGATAGAACACATGTTTATAAATTCAGACAACGAAATAGAATAACCCTAACATACATCAAACACAATGAATAGATATACACTGATATGACAAAAGTATAACTGGAAAGGGTTACCTAAAATAGTTTTCTTCAATATTCTCGAATTTTCCATAACAACGTCTTTCCAAGTTTTGATAGTTATTCCCAATACCATTGAATTACGAGCCGTGTCCTTATTGAATTTCCTCAAAGACGCCGTTAGATGTTTCTTTCGGCGGCTCCTGTAAAATATCACTTAGACATGTCCATTCCTGATCTAAAACGGAATATTTAAACTTTCATTTTAACAATCGAATTTTATCAAATCTTTCTCCATAGTACTATGTATCTTGTTCAGAAACAACGCAAAACATTTTCTAGGCTATCATGCAAATGTACGATACAAAACATAGATATGGTAAGAGGCTTGCTTCCCATCCACATGATATAAGGCTCAGTCCCACTGTGTGGCACCTTCAGCAAGTTTCTTCTACTGTAGCCTCAAGCTAAGAAAAGCCTTGTGAGTGGATTTGGTAGACGGAAACTGGAAGAAGTCCGTCGTGTGTGTGTGTGTGTGTATTTGTATATATATATGTATATTTCTATGTGTGTGTATATATAAATATGTATATGTACATATTTATATATGTATATATATA
>NC_068993.1:22821563-22828254 GCF_001194135.2 Octopus bimaculoides
TATATATATATATATGGGGGGGGGTGCATGTGTGTTTGTGCTTGTGTTTTTACTCTTCACCGCTTGACAACTAGCGCTGGTGTGCTTATGTACCCGTAACAGAAAGAGGCCGATAGAATATGTACCAGGCTTAAAAGAAAGAGGGAAGTGCTGTTGTCGATTCATTCGGCTAAAAATTCTTCAAGACAGTGCCCCAGCATGGCCACACTCAAACGACTGAAAGAAGCAAAAGATAAAAAGGTAAAAATTTGAAATTGATTATCCCTCAACTAGTGTCATTTATCTCACACGTCCAACTCCATATAGAGCGAGTAGGAAGCTCTAACCGGTTGCTCAGACTTCTTGAAATAATTACTAAATGTCACACAACTCACACTGGATCAATTTAGATATGAAGAACCTGGATAATGAAGTCTAATTTCTACGGTATTCTGCAAATAAGACGAGCTGGTGATGATGGAACGCTATTGGTCACAGGTCAACTTGATCAGAGTAGACCTGAATTAAACTACAAATAACCATCAATTCCAACGTCTTAAACATGTTACATCTACTGAAAATAATAACGTTGTTGTTGAATGATATGCATTATATGAATAGTTTGTACAATATTTATTACACATAGAACAAAATGGAAAATGACTCACAAATATATATGTGTGTGTGTGTGTGTGTGTGTGTGTATGTATGCGTGTGTGTGTGTGTGTAGCGTTATCATGAAGTTAAATATTTTACCGAAAGAAACAATATTTTTGTACAAGCAATCACAAATTGATCCATTATGGATAATACATTTTCCACAGCAAATTACGAGACATATAAAAAATACTGGCTCATAAACACAATGAAAGAAGTCAAATTTTTTGTGTAGTTTCATTAAGAAGAACACAAAATAAAGTTTTTATTTAAATAGCATTGCCTAAAGCACCATCCTAGTAAAAGACAATATCTTTCCCATTCACTCCAGAGACATCTCTCATTCCCAATAGCGATTACGTCAATGGAGTCTCTATTTCAATAAATAAATAAATAAATAAATAAATAAAATATATAAAACGGCTTGGATGCTAGGATTGAACAAGTACAGTGGAACTGGTATTCGATAGACTGGGTGGTGGGGGTATGTATTGTATTTAGTTTTTCAGCCCTACTGTCCAAGGAGTGTAGATATGCTAAATCAAGAATGATTTGGAGGCTACTCAATATTATAAACATAGCGTATATAATCCACCCAAGTTGGTGTTTCTGTATTTTGGCCGTAACTTAAAATTATAGTATACTGAATTCTTTTCCTATTAAACATATTTGCTAAATTTTTACTGTCTAACGTTATATGCTTATAAAATATAATTCCCTATTAACCTTAACATTAGGTATGAAACGTATTTGATATTTACATCTACTCTATATTTTGAACTGCAAAACCACAATCATTACCAAATGTTTTATATAACTAGATTTTAGACACTGCCAGACAAGATACGAGCTAGAAACCTTTATTTCTAATGGTTTATAACATTATTATCCAGTAGATCATTAACGACTGTTTGACTTCTGATGATGACTTGAGATCAAACTATTGAAGCATAGTGTAGATGTAATTCTTAAGAAATATTTTATCTAAAAACATGTGGTTAGGAATTCTAAAAAATCTGCAGAAGTATTTTTGGTTTTCGAATATCATCTGAATATCTCCACTAGTTTTCTACTCACGAAGCAATAACACTGACCAAATCATCAACTTTCTAAATAATCTTATCTGAAATCGGACATTTAATCAACTATTATCGAATCTGTTCCAAGTGAATTAAATAACTAGTGCTATTTAAAGATCCTATAAATAACTTTCGACACGTGAGTCAGCTAATACTTCAAATCAAGTATATATTTGGAAATCTGCTAGTTTTAAGCGAAGCACCAAACAGATTTGCCTACATAGTGACCCTTTTGGAACAGCAAAACAGATGCTTGAAATAATGCTCCTCGATATATTTATACTCGTTTATCCTTCAAACAAAGCCCCTCAACCAAACTTCAAGTAGTTTACTTTCAGCTGTGATACAGCAATACAGATGAAGTCAACTACTACAACCAATCATAAGATGAATAATCAACATTACAACACCAACTAGATGGACCTAATGATAATTTGTGAAGAGAATTTCTTTTATTTGTGAAGAGTTTTTAATCCCATAATATTGTTCCGCATAAAACTGATTCACTTTCTTTTGCAAGTTTTTAGGTACAACTACAAAATGCACAAATCTAACAAAACATCTCCAATATGTTTCACTGTCTCGCAACCGTCAACACATCAAAGATAATATCAGAAGACATACAAGAAAGAGCTGCTACATCTCATTCAGATCAGGTCCTATAATACTCCGAACAGGAAGATATTTAATAAAGTGTTTCTTAAACACTACGCCATATGCCTACGGGCATATGGCGTCGTGGTTAAGAGCGCGGGCTACCAACCCCTAGATTCCGAGTTCAACTAATAATAATGATATCGAAAAATACCTGAGGAATGAGAACCTAGGTTCGAAATTCCCCCAAGATACCTGATGAAAGCTGGAGGGTATATTAGCCGAAATGTTATGTTAGCAACAAACAAGATGAGGACAAATATCCATCAAATGTAAATAATGTAAACAATGTTTCTATATGTGTTACACTTAAAAATAAAACGAAATGGCCACGATCATGTTGGCAAAGACAATATGCCCGATCAGGGCTCCCTGAGAAATAACAGTAAACATGTATATATATATTCAAGTGTAAAACTGTGATTACACCAATATAAGTTGAACGACTTCAGTTGCATTACTAACATTTTGACGAAACAACAAATTTACCGCGTCGAAACCGTATCAAGTCAGCGTGAAAGACATTATCAGACGAAGTGTTGTACAAGCAAAAGTTTTAGGTAAAAATAGAGATCGTACTATAGGTACAGAGAAGTACTCATGCTTTACATAAAGGGGTTGCCATAGTGAGTTCTACACCTAATCTGTCGTAAGTTTTAATACCACCACTTCATTTGTGGATGACATTAGTGGAGGTTGCTAGTCATTTGAAAGGAATGACGTCAGATCTTTGGTCACAGATATTATTGATTCCTAAATCACACACACAGAGATAGAGAAAGTCAGACACATGTGCGCGCGCAAGCGCAAACACACACATACACACATTGGGAGAATTTAGAAGCTTCGAAATAGTTCAAGTATACTATTTACTGTGGAACTCAAAGTAGAAACAACTTAAATGATCCTGTGTAGAATATTTGCTTGAAACCTCTTGGACAGAAAATGACTTGAACGCTCTTCGTGCGACTCAGGCCAATGTCTCCTGCGATCACGACAGACATGATAAACATTACATCCAAGAAACACGTCAAATTTTTTGCAAGCCAAACACTAGGGTCGATGAAATTGACGGAAACCCCAACCAGTTTAATAACCTTGCGCCAAAATCTGATAAGCCAGTAAGCTGAAGACACAAGCACACTCTACCAGCACAACTGAAAAATAGCTTTATAACTTTTTTAGAATAACTTTCTAAAACCTCGGAATGTCCATAAATATCTACAAATATTCAAAATTTCCTTCAACATAATTCTATGTTTCAAGCGTTCGACGTGAATCAACGAGTTCCCCGAGAAGAATGGTTAAATCTGAAATCACCGCCAAACAGGATGTTAGAAACCGCAGAAAAAGGAAAGAAAACTAGTTTTTTTCAAGTCAAGGATTTTTTTTATGTGCGGAACGTTACTGCTGCAAGTTACATTACCACAAAAGCATATGCGGAGGAAAAAAAATTTAAGGAACAAGTGAGACTATTATATCCCTATAAATGCTATAAGTTCAGACATTAATTACGTACGTATTCCCATCTCTACACAAACATAAACTCCTGTTTGTGCAAGTCACACACAAATAAAACAAATATCTATCATACGGTATTTAAACTAGTTAAATAAATAAAATCATTGGTGCTGACAATATTGATGAATAGTATTTCCCGTTGCTGCCCTCGAGCTGAGCAATATCTTGCACGGAGAAATGAAAGCAAAGGTAATCACTGCATATTTGAATCGCATCTAACTTCTATTTATTCGAAACTCTACGCAAGGAACTTTGTGACTGTCATCAACAAACGGACTGCTGCTGTAATCCGCTATAATGCGCCCATTTTGAAATGGACACGAGCGTAGATTGACCAATTCGATCACACTACCCGAAACAGATGACAATGCATAGTGCTCTCCATCCTAAGATGAACGTACACAGGCTCCACTTATGTTGTTTGTCTTTCCTACTGCCTGCTCTTTCTTTTCCAGTTCTCTTGTGATCTCATCTACCTCCAACTCTGTCATCCACTTTCTTCTCCCAATAGTATTAGCTCGATCAACTGATCTCTACTCAGTCATTTTAAACACACCCTTCTCTACTCAAAGTGTGAACATCCGTTTTATTATAGCTCCTTCACTTTCTAAGTTGCACTGCATCACCATCTTGTTTTCTACGCTGGTTCACTTTCTCTACCTTGCTCTATTGTCTGCTGATGAAGTATTAGGATAACAGCCATGGTCAGTCTGTATCTTTACTGAACCACCGCCGAGAGGACTTCCCTTAATGGTCCAGACTCATTTTCATTCTTACAATCAGATTTTCTTCGGAAACTCCTGTCTCATAAAGTGAGGTAAGGTAACGCTCGTCACCATCGTCATCACCACTATTAATTTTCGACATCTGAAAGTTTCAAACAACTTTCTATTGTATAATAATACAATAGAAAGTTGCACCTTTGTGCTAGCGCAGTGATGCGTGCTGCATTTTTTTCGGGTGCGGTGGGTATATTGTATTGTATCAGTATGTTTTGTTATGGGGTTTGGTTTGAATCATCTGTTGTATTAGTTTTTATACTCCTGTGTTGTTTGTGTAGAACAGGTTGTCTTCTCTTGTATTTGTTTTTGTATTGTGTGTTGTTTGTGTAGCATAGCTTCTGTTTTTCTGTCGCATATTCATACTCACACTTTTATCTCTCAGCATACCTTTCCCTACTCCAAGTTTCTTAATTCCCTTCCTCACTCTGTATGCCACCTCCTCAGCCAAACTCCCATCTGCCGTCATGTGTGATCCCAGGCACTTAAAACCTGTCACCTCCTCTAACTTCTCACAGTTTTTACCCACATCCATCCTACCAGCCAGTCCATCTCTCGAACATCTTATCACCTTAATCTTAGCTACATTCACTTTCAGTTTCCTGCTCTCACACACTCTTCCAAACTCTACCACTAGTCTCCTCAGTTGCTCTTCCAAATCTGCCATCAGTGCTGTATCATCAGCAAACAATAACAGACTCACTTGACATTTCTCTCCATTTTCTCCCTCCATTTGGGCTCCCCTACCAAAGGTTCTGTCATTTACCTCTCTCACCACAACATCCACATATAAATTAAACAGCCACGGAGACATTATTCAACCTTGTCTTAACCCCACCTTCACATCAAACCATTCACTTCACCACCCACCTTAACGCTCGTCCTACTGTCTGTATAAAATTCTCAACAAGCTACCATCTACTCCATACAACCGCAACACCTGCCACATTGCATCCCAATCCACACGGCCATATCCCTTCGCTAGGACCATAAAGCCCAATATACATCCCACCCTTTTGTCAAGAACTTCTCACACATCTGCCTTACTGCAAATATCTGATCTGTACACCCCCTTCCACTCCTAAAACCACACTGCCCTTCCCCTGGTACAATCTCTGTCTGGCTCCTCACCCTAACAAACAGAATTTTCTCATACAAGTTTTCCAACCACACACAACAGACTTATACTCCTAAAATTTCCACACTCACACTTATCCCCTTTCCCCTTGTGCAGTTGCATACAGACACTGCCCCAGTCTTTTGGTAATCTTCCAGCCATATAACAAACATTCATAATCCTCACTAACCATTCAATCACTGCCACCCCTCCTTTCATTTAAGCTTTCTACTGTACCTCCATTTCTACCTGGCGCTTTCCGGTTTGCCATCTGCCGCAAGGATTTCCTCACTCCTCTCTTCCAATTCCACCGTAGTTCCATTCTCCAACAACAGGCATTCTCCTCATTCCTCCTGCAGCCACTATACTTGCCTCACTAACACCCTCCACATCTAACAACTCATTAAAATACTCTGCCCATCTCCTCTGTACATGTTCACTTCCTTTCAGCAAATTTGCACTTACCTCCTTGTAAATCCACATTCTTAAAGAGAGAGCAGTGTTGCATAGTCGTATGTATAAATCATAGATCAACTATATCATAGTATTTATGATTATCTGTCCACCCTTCTTCCTCTTTTTTGGTTGGCTTTCTTATGGGATCCAATTTTACAACGTTTACTTTTTTAACTTAACACCGCCGATGGACATATGCTGATGTTTCTTTCGTAGTTATAATTACAATTATTACTGTGTCAGAGAGAGAGAGAGAGAGAGAGAGAGAGAGAGAGAGAGAGAGAGAGACTAAGAAGAAGTAGCAATGTGCATATATACATATTGTATAAATATGGATGCATATGAAATTAAATTGTAAAATTAAAAATTTTACTCATAGGTTTGCAGGATGCGTATTGAAATGTGTTTATATCTTTACGCACATGTTACTGTAATGTTTCATCAGAGTG
>NC_068993.1:22828264-22833110 GCF_001194135.2 Octopus bimaculoides
AAGTAAACTCTTTCTGTTTCCTGAGATTGCTTACAGTTAGACTGCTTTCTTTCATTGTTATTGCGGATTCTTAATTTCTGCTTCGTGATGGTTTCACATTTGATCTATCTTCCCAGCAGCTCACTGTCACACGTCCATGCTGTTCGGTATTCGCTATTTTTATTATTGTTATTATTATTAATATTATTATTATTATTATTATTATTATTATTATTAGAATGAGGGCGTGGAGCTGGAAGAATCGTTAATGCACCGAGCGAAATGCCTAGCGGTAATTCGTCTGCCGCTACGTTCTGAGTTTAAATTCCACCAAGGTCGACTTTGCCTTTCATCCTTCCGGAGTCAATAAATTAAGTACCAGATGCGTACTTGGTCGATGTAATCGACTGTCCCCCTCCCCCAACATTTCAGGCTTTGTGCTTGTAAGAGAAAGGATTGTTATTGTTATTATTACTACTAACTTTTTTTTCTATTCCTTTACGGAATGAAAATTACATTACAACGACAATATTTTACATAAACTGTGTTTCTATATGAGTAATATTGCTTTATATGTTTTGTTATATATATATGTAGATGAATAGTGATATATAGCCTAAAAGTCAGTTTCTCAGAAATTAATATGAAACTACATTTCGAAGAAATTTATTGGAATGTTGGTAGATAAGAACAGAATCTGTATGCATGACATACAAATACGACGAATATCAAATGATAAGGGGGGATGCGTGTGAGTTTGCATGGGTATGTATCCATGTGTATGTATATATAAGTACGGAAATATATGTGTGTGTGTGAGTGGTTGTGTGTATGTTGACTAATACACTCCACGCGCGCGCGCACACTCTCTCAGACAAACACCCATAAAGATATATAAATGCGCAAATGTATTTATATATATTTTCGATCATTTGACTGCAGCCAAGCTAAGAAACACTTATCATAACATTAATCGATGAAATGAAGTCCAGTACATATTTTTAAAAACATCTGTTGCATATTATATCGAATCTTCGTCCTGAACCGCTACGTAAGGTGGTAATAGAAAAACCAATTAATAATTGCCTGCTAGTAGTGAGGGATAAAAGAAAATCACATTAACACGTAACACATACATACTGATACATATAAAGGCATACACAAAACACAGAGACAGAACTACACACATACACATGTGTGTATGTGCGTGTGTATGTGCGTGTGTATGTGTGCGTGTGTGTATGTGTGTATACGTGCGCGCTCGTCGATACGTGGGGTATCTGTACATTTTTCTATTTCTTAATTCACATATATGTTGCTAGTGGATCAGCGGCTATTGTGGAATGTAATTAAACAAAGAGTGGTATAGGTACACCGAACCCGGGGCCTGAATGCACCAATACAAGCATCAACACACACACACACACACACACACACACACACACACACACACACACACACACACACACACACACACACACACACACACACACACACACACACACACACACACACACTCGCATCAGATGGTCGGGCGACTTGCACGTACCAATATTTCATCAGTGTACGTCACGACTGCAAATGACAACAAAAATTCCGTAACTGAACTGGTTGATTCTGGCTGTTAATAGTTGCTTCATCGTTCAATATTCGCCAATGACTCAATAAGTTAATCTACCGAAATAATTCATCCCCCCACCCATGCATCTCATGATCTCATTATGATCCTTAATTTGGTAGTTGCAGGGTGCTAAGCTTTGTAAAGGGACTACCCGTCATTTGGTCCTTAGTTGTTTATTCCCATATTCACAGTGGACTTCTCTTTCGTGCTAATTAACCTTGAAACTCGGAAGGTGTTACTGGTCCGAGTCACAGTAAATCTGGGAACGATAGTGGTTAAGAAGTTATTCTACACTTTTCAAAATTCTCGAATTCCCGAACCAGGTCACCACTTGTGGATGTAGTTTAAAGTAATTTCCAAGTACATACATACATAGAAAGTAGAAAAGATACCCATCAAAGAGAGAAGTTGAGCAAAATATGGAAGTGTGATTGGAAGAGAAGGAGAGAATAACAAAGTCATAGCGATGTAGGGAAAAAAGCTGCCTATTGCTGCAAAAATGCTCGAAATAAATGTGTATGTGTGTGTGTAGATATATATTACGAAATGGTTTACACGAGAAAGGAAGAGAGAACATGATCAAAGTTTGACTAAATTTAACAGATTTTCCATTCCCGATTGTAACCAGTTTGTCACATAATATACTGGTGTTATACATTTGGCTAAATGTAAAGGGATATTTCTTCCTATATATTTCGGATGACACAAAGTAAAGAGTAGCTTTTCTTCATGTCTGACGGCTTTTATATATCAGTTACATTTCGGTCGTTGACTTTTGTTACTAAAAGATCTAAAATGTATATTTACTTTAACCTGTATTCCATCGGGAACTGAATAAGTTATATCTATTCCATTAAGCAGCGTCTTATGTTCATTTAATTCCTGTATGCTTCCATCTTGACAAAAATTAAAAAAAAAATTTTAAATTAGCAATGGATATATTTTCATGTTTTCTCTTATATATTCATGAATGCACTTCCATTCTTCATACATTGTACTTTCAAATACTCCAGAAATATATTTTCACAGACTTTAGCAGTTCCAGATTTTTGTCGGTAATAGTAAAAGATGAAATAGCCATTTTAGACTGCACATTTCAATCCTTCAAGTATTACTTATTTTACTGTATTTTCTGAGACTAGTATTTCATCTTCTTTATCACAGAGCTGAGGAAGATGTTTTCTTGAAAGATAACTATATCAAGATGCAATAAGTATTTCTTTGATTGCTTTTAAAAAGTACCCCTGCACATCGAGATTGTCTATAATTAAACTTTAATGATGTTTAAGAAGTAGTGCCAATAACACGTTCAAAACATATTCACACTTTGCATATGTGGACTTTTTACAGACTTCCCTATATACTTTGCATGTGTGATGTTTTGGCTACCAGTACACCGGATGTTTTGGCTACCAGCACACCGGACAAAGTGCTTAGCGTATTTCATCCGTCTTTACGTTCTCAGTTCAAATTCTACCGAGGTCGACTTTACCTTTCTTCCTTGTGGAGTTGATGAAAGAATTACCAGTTCAGATCTGGGGGTCTGTGTAATCAACTTCTCCCTCCTCTGAAATTGCTGGCCTTGAGCCAAAATTGAAAACCTATATTTGTAACTAGTTACATTATCATATTCTTTCTCGGCTAATCCTTCAAGGTATAAGTGTAAAATGTCAAAGAATGTTTCAATTCTTTCTCTTGATTGTAATATTTAAGATGTACATAGTGTATATGTAGTTTCACCCTTCGATATCTCTGTGGGTTGGATATCTTAATGTACGTCTACTTGCTGATTATTAAAATCAAAATACCGATAAATCATTTTCTAAGTCTTGTAAATAATGAATCATATTTTACACTTCTTTTTAAGGTGTGTTTATGAGTGTACGTACAGAAATATCAACGGGGTGGGGAAGAGAGGACGGACGTTTTTCTAATGACTATTACTCAGCCCTAGGAGGTGGGGGACATATCTCCAACAGGTACCATTCGTTCCATGGTGTCTTAGCACATATTTTTCTTTTCAGATGAAGCCATGGCGCTGTGGATGACAGAGCATCGCGTGTCTGCCTACGATAGCTACGTGAAGATTAACGAGTCTGTCACAGCAGATCAGCGTGAGTCTCGGCGCGACTATATTCACCTAAATCAGGCTGTTCCCTGTGTACACTAATGAACAGAAGCCTGATGGCGGCGCCACGAACTGTACTGACCCTGGAAAATATGGAACGCGTCAGAAATCTTTGATACGGAGTCCGAATTGCTCTGCTCGGAGGCAATCCCCTAAACTTGGTATCGGTGACTGATCGGTAAGTCATATTTTGCATGAAAATCTTCATTTCCACCCGTAGAAATTGGCGATCTAAGTTGAACAAGGCAACAATTGAAGCTATGGGACCATGCACAGCGGCTTAACTTCGCACGTGACGTGAGATAGAAGCAATTTTTGAGGCAAGTGGCAACCTCATTTTGTTAATGAATGATGAAGCTTGTTTTCATCTTAATGGCATGGTGAATCAGCAGAACTGTCGTTATTGGGCGCTCGAAAATCAGAGAGAATTGCACGAAAGATCACTGCACAACCCAAATTGACGGTCTGGTTTGCTGTTAGAAAAGCTGCTGTCATTGGTCCTTACTTTTTTGAAGACAATGATGGAAATGCTGTTACTTTGAACTTCGAGCGTTACATCGAAATGAACAACAACATTTTTATGAGTGAATTACAACGAAAACCTATGCCTAATCGACGTGTGTGGTTTCTGAGCCTCAACAGACGTTCTTCGTGCTCTTTTCGGTGACCGCCTCCTTTCCAGGTTTGCTGATAAACATTGGATCCCTCCAGTCCCCTGAATTCCTCATGTGTGATTATTTCTTGTGGAGAAACCTCAAGGCACGTACGTAAGTACATAAGCCTCATGCACTGGACGATGTGAAGGGAGCTATTCGCGTTGAAGTCGCCCAAATCGGCAGAGTAATGCTGTAGAGAGTGGGAGCCAACTTCCAAGAACGCCTTCAGAAATGCATCAATGAAAACGGGTATGATGGATGTTGGTTTTCACACTTAATATTGAAAAATGCTAATTCAGTACAGGTTGATGTCAATAAAATTTGTTTGCTTCTAAAATTAATGATTTTAGGAATTTTTCAAAATCATCTCATCTCACTGATACACCCTGTAAAATTAGATGTTTGTTGTTATGATCTGGTTAACGTGAATATGTATGTGTGTATATACATATATACATATAT
>NC_068993.1:22833911-22840181 GCF_001194135.2 Octopus bimaculoides
GAAATAATTACAAGAAACAGAAATATCTTGAAAGGTATTTAATACATCCTCATTCGACTTATTTAAATACATCTTTTCTCTTTTGTTATATATATATATATATATATATATATATATATATAATCAAAATAAGCAACAAGGATATCCAAAGTTAATGCAGTACGATCATTGCTTCAATAAATGGAGTCGTATGAAACGATCGTACTGCATTACCTCTGGATAGCCATGTTGCTTATTTTTATTTAAATCACCTTATTTTGGAATGGTATGTATAATACCATACTTAATTCTGGTGCCTAAACTTAAGTACCTTATTCACCTAGAATATATACATATATTTATTCTTTACTTATTTCAGTCATAAGACTGCGGTCGCAGTAGAGATCCAGCTTGAAGTATTTCACTAGAATGAATCAAACCAGTACTTTGTTTTTAAGCCTGGTACAGCACACACACACGTAGACGCACATGCAAGCGTGCACTGATACATCCGTTTCTATCTACCGAATCCACTCAAAAGGCTTTGGTCGGCCTGCTGCTATCGTAGAAGGCAAACATCCTAGGTTCCACGTAGTAGGACTTAATTCTTAAGCATGTGTTTGGGAAGCAAAATTCTTTCTACACAGACACGTTTGCACCTCATTTGGTTCCCAATAGATTCGTCATGCAGTGAGACACACATGTAGATATTAAGATATTCTTTTCTACTCTTGGCACAAAGTCCGAAATTTTGGGGGAGAGGGCCAGTCGATTAGATCGACCCCAGTACGCAACTTAATTTATCGACCAGTACTTAATTAATCGACCCCGAAAGGATAAAAGACAAATTCGACCTCGGTGGAATTTGAACTTCTAACGTTAAAACAGACAAAATACTATTAAGTATTTCGCCCCGCGGGCTAACGTTTCTGCCAGCTGATTGTTTTAAGGCATTAAGATATTAACTTATTTATTCAACCATTTTGTGAAGAACAATACCCGAAGACATATCAGCTAACCTAGTGACACTGAACTGTGTCTATTAATCTCGATCCTTCATCACTGTCAGTACAGGGATAATTTGTGATATACTGATCTAATGTATTTTGATGTTTTATAATTGAACATGAAGTAGTTGAAGCACTAAATTTTTGAAGAGTCTACTGCCATAAAGTTGATCCATAAAATGCTCATGTAAATTGTACTTATAAACTGAAATTATGGAATGCAATCATGAAGTGCCACTATGTTGAACATAAATCGCCTGAATTTTCACTTTATTCTTTATTCAATCAATTGTTTGTTTTATTGCTTTCAAGATTGGAAAATAAATTTAGTTATTAATTAATACATTCTCTGATCTTCATATATTCCATCGCTAATGACGTCACATGTTCATAGTCCATATAAACAGAAGCGTACGCTCATATTTCGTATAGGCAGAGACAACATTATATTCCATATATGAGGTCTGATCAATAAATATCCGGACTGTTGCCATAATAACGAAGCTAAAGTATGCAGAGTGAAGATTGACTTTGAAATCACGTTCTAGCTTACTTTAGCTGTTTATAGCAGTGCTTGGAAGCCGCATTGACCATGACAGAGAACGTTGTCATTGGTGATATCTGCTCAGAGGCCTGTGTAAAGTTCAATGGTTCAGTTCAGTCCACTATCACTGAAGATTTGAGTATGAGACCTGTGTCTGTCAAGTTTGTGCCAAAACTTCTTTCAGTTGACCAAAAAGACACTCGGATTGCAGTTGCACAAGATCTTGATTGTGTCGAGAGCAATGAAAATTTTTGAAAACCTAGCGTAGGCCTCTGAGCAGATACCGCAAAGATTTTGGAAAAAAATTTATGCAGATTCTCTGCTCAACTTTCTCTGTCATTCTCAATGTGACGATCACACGCTACACACCTTCCTTCCAAACACTGTTGCAAACAGCGAAAGTGAGCTAGAACGTTAAAACTTAGAGCACATCTTTGCCAAGCAGCTTCACTCTACGTGCTTTAGCTTTGTTACTATGGTAACAGTCCTGATACATATTGATCAGACCGCGTATAGTAAAACACACACACGTAAACTACCTATTAGAGAAACACTCTCGTACAATCTACATCTGCATACACACTTGTGCTTTCAGATAACATACACCACCATATATAATGTAACACAGAGTATCGTATTCTACTTACAAGGAAATGGAAACACAAGCGTAAGCTTTCCCTACACAAATACACTTAGATGTATCTATATACATGCGAGCACAAAAATCATATATAAGAACATAGACACACACGCACACATACTCTCCATGTGCACAGAACACAGGGACTCACTCACCATATAAGGAGCCAGAAGCATGCAGATACTGTGACACGTACATTTACATATGAACAGATAAACTCCCTATTAATAAACAGAAAATTACATTCAAGCACATGCATAAACGAATTCACCCATCTACACTCGCATACATGCAAGTGAGCACTCATGATATGGGAACACAGAGAGACTGATACACACATATTATAAGTTAAGAATTACGCATAGATACACACAAACTTCGCATATAAGTGAATGCACACATCAGGCACACATACACACACGCGTGCTTATACACACGAAGTCACATAGTTTGCAATACAGAGAAAATGCATGCACACGGAGCATCGTGATTGAATAATCATCTACGAATCAATAAATAAACGAAAATATGAGAGTGTGAAGGAATATAGATATTCGTGTTTCTAAAGAAGAAAATGGTAATTTGTGTTCGCATCAATTGGAAAACCTGGCCAAAGAGTGTAGAAAGGATAATATTCCCTTTTACGGCTTCTTCTAGAATTCTGATAATGGAAAAATCAAGAAACAGAAATGATGCTGCGAGATGAGAATCAGTTTGCTGCATAGAAATTATCTGAACTTTCGTATAAGAAAAGGGTTAAAATAGTGCTACGAAGCGAAAAACACACAAAAAGCACATAATCATCTTTGTCTAATTTTCTTTCATAGACTTAAATGAGTTCATTTCACAAGAGAAGAGGAAAAGGTTAATTTGAAAAGCATCCCATTTTATGAGAAAATTGAATCACGTGCATTCGTTCGTAAATATATCTCTATTCCTACATGCTGAATATGTTTATTGGAAAACCTAAACTTGTAAGAGATCCTAATCAGCAGGAGAAACCTCATTAATATATATTTTAATTAAAATATATATTAAACATTGAATAATGTTTAACATTTCTCTCGTAAAGTATTAATTTTTATATTACTCTGAAATGACGGCGATAAAAGTAGGAGCAGAGTTGCATGAGAAAAACAAAGAAACGAAGCGATGCAAAAGAGGTTAAAATGTCAATGTCACAGTACTACTACAATTATAGTGTGAATAATTTGATACAGGCTTCTACTTATTTTATACCTGTTCGACTACCGACTCAAACACAATCATAATGATATTCTGCAAAATGATAGTAATAATAGGCGCAAGCATGGCTGTATGGTTAAGAAGCTCACTTTAAAACGATGTGGTTTCAAGCCCCGCTGCACGACACCCGTGCTAAGTGTTCTTTTATAACCCTGGGTCGACCAATGCCTTGTGATTCAATTCAGTGGACGGAAACTGTTTGAAGATCTTTGTAATTACACGCACCCCCCACACATATATATGGTAAAGAATGCAACAGCTGAAGCACAAACTACAACCATGTGTGTGTGTGTGTGTGTGTGTGTGTGTGTGCACATGCGTGTGTGTGTGCATGCGTGCGTGTGCATGTGTGTGTATGTATGTGTATGTCTTTACATTTGTGCTCCTTTGCTACATTGTTTGGAAATTGCTGTTGGATTGTTTACGTTACCCTAACTTAGTGTTTTGGTGAAACAGGCCATAAGTAAGCAACAGACTTAAAGAAGAGATGCTGGAATCGATTTGTTCGACTAATTCCGTAAATGCAGTGCCCCAGTATGACCACAGTCCAATTACTGAAGTAAACAATAAAAATGATGAAAGATAATAGTCTATCAAATAATTCTATTCGAAGTAGAGTTAACTAAACAGATAATTTTTGAGACAATATTTTAATTATTCAATTTGGTGTAGAAGCTAACCGAATTCACATGTTAATCAGTTCCAAAACATGACAATATTCATGTCTGTGAGTCAGGAAATTTGGATTGAAAAGTTATGATGATTTAATAGACTAGTCAAAATATTAGACTAATCAGACTATCTATTTAAAGAAAGAGAATGTGATTCTGTAGGACTCATGTGTCCCTCCTTAGAATAGGACGTTTATTTAAATAGATTATTCTTAATAGAAATCGTCAAGATTAACTCAGAGTCAAATCACCATTTCCGCTGACAATTGATCAATTGTAAAGCTGAACAATAATTATCTATCTTGAGTTCATCTTCTGATAAATCCCTGCTAGATTTCCAATGCGGTTTAGTAATTTGCAATAAATTATCAGCTATCGTTATCGCAGACTAAAGGGGTAGCGAAATTATTGACATATTTACACTTTCTTTGACGTCACAAAAATAACATCACATCCTCCTCATTCATATCCAGCCATGAAGTCTCAATATTATCCTATTTATCTATAATGTACAACTATCTTATTCTTATTCACAATTCATGAAAGTGTATGACATAATGGTTACGTTGTTGCAATGATGATCGCAAGATCGTAGTTTCAGTTCATAGACCGGGTTGTGATCTTAAGCAAAACACTTCATCTCACATTGTTCTGTGATCACTCCTTGTACCTGTTCAGGCAACGTTGGTCCGATGAGGAGAATGAGCTAATGTATAGCACAAGCCTTTGGTTACTATAAACAAACCATTAGTGCAAGATATTGCGGAAATGTCTCTTTCGGACTACACCAGTCAACCATCATTATTTACAATCTATATGTATTACCTAAGGCCACATTCTGTACTCAGCACTCACCATAAAACGTGAATTCTGTGTAAATCTTGATTCCACTCTCTAACAACCCACTCCCCACATCTGTGAATCTTCCAGTTATTTTTCCTATTAAGTCTCTCAACTTTTCTAACTACATCCGCTTTCTCTAGTACTATCTAGAATTCTCCAACCAACAATAAATTTTCTTTTATGTCCTTTTTCTATGGAATTCGTATACCTCACCATTCCCGTTTGTAAAGTATTTTACTTTGACGATCTCATTGTCCATAACTTGGATACCACATTCCGACCATATTGATGACGCTGGTACCGCAAACGAATCTTACTCAATTATCAATGCCAATTAGTGTCATCAGTTAGAAGTATCCCTTATTCACATACACACAGATACACACGCAGACACCACGTTGACAGATGCACACATACACACACAAACATAAACGCAATGACAGCATTTGATGATTTTACAAAAGTCTCTCCTCTTCGAAAGGACATCCTAAATTTGGTAAAGACTGCATTGCAAAGAATGATCCGCATCTTCAAAGCTAGTTAAAAGGTAGAATGCTGCTGTTTCAACACATATATACACATCGAACCACACTTCACATCATTCCACTTGAATGATTAATATGAAAGTACCTTTATTCCACATACATGTCATCCCCTTCTACTTTCCTGCAACGCTACAATAGCATCGTATACTGGAAGCTAGCTGACATCTGCCACTTTCACTCAGACACACTGGTTTCTCTTCCTCCTAGCAAACAACAACAACAACAGTGACACTGCTAACAACAACAAAGCACCATACTAATTACTACGCCAAGTTATTTCTCTTCAGAACTCTAGCCCTTTGCACATCTATAACTTCATCTGATTTTCCTGCATTTGACAACTTGCAACAGTCTCGGTCTAAAGGATCTAGGTTAGTTTTCAACCCCACAGAAACAGTCCTTTCCTTTAGAAGAAGTCAATAAAAAGATAAATGTTATACAATATATAGATGGCATGATAATGCTGATTTCCCGAAAAACTGAGCTCACGACTTGTTCTTTGGCCTTTGCCACTTCCAATTTCTCTCCGCATACAGTTTTAATGAATTGACGAAAAACAATAGTAATATCACATAATCCAATTCCGTCTCTTCTATAAGAATGGGATATTCCCCTTGTATAAAAATCAATAAACAGTGGGTATTAAATCAATAAGGAATCAATTCTTCTGGATAGATTTTCTCAATCAGGCTTATCTAGATGCATCAACAACAATATACAGGAATAAAGCGACAACGATGCATACTTTAATGTCACACAAGTTACATATATGTATGTGTGTGTGTACATATATATA
>NC_068993.1:22840519-22841143 GCF_001194135.2 Octopus bimaculoides
TATATATATATATATATATATATATATATATATATATATATATATGTATGTATGATGTGTTCGTATGCATGTTTTTGCTTGTGTGTGCATTGACATATGGCAATGCATGCTATTAGTTTGCAGCTCTAAATAATTGCTTTGGCGCTGTGAAATTCCCCGGTGGCTGGTGAAAGGTCATTTTCTCAATCGTCATCGGTTCTTCGCTGCCTTCTATACTCTAGCTCATCCTACTTCATCCTTCCGTAATTTATCAGTTGACCTTTATAGTTATCTATTACGTTCACTTCCTACACATTTCTCACATTCATTCAACCACTCTTTCATCTCGTCATTCAATCATTTACTCAATCTGCAACGGCCATTGTAATTCTTTCACTCCATAACCATTATGCACGTCCAACGTTAGCATTGCTACAGTTCTGCTCTCTTATGTGAATTCATATACACACATGCTTGCAACAATTACATATACTCGCATACATGTGTTTTGATGACAATTTCTAGCGTTAAAAATGATTGTTGTTCATGTTTTTCTGAATAAGATTAATGAACTAAATCGAAGATGAGATTACTGGCCACGCAGCGCACACACACACACACACACACACACACACACACACACAC
>NC_068993.1:22841727-22845313 GCF_001194135.2 Octopus bimaculoides
GCCATATTTTTCAAATCCTGGCAACAATGCTGTAGCTGCAAGCAGGATAATAATCTAATTCGCCACTTTATCACATTCAAGAATATAAACATGTTTTTAAGCACAACACACGTGGAGTCAAAAAGAAACACTGCCTTTTACCAGCGCACCAGGTTCTCCACTGCGTGAACCACAGTGCTCTCTCTCTCTCTCTCTCTCTCTCTCTCTCTCTCTCCCTAGCGTGCAGCTTCCTATCTCGGAATTTTTTCATAAAGTAGGGGATGTCTACTGACATTAAACTTAAGGATTATATAATGTACGAATATAAAGAAAGAATTAAAGAAAGCCGGGCCCATTATATTGAATGTTATCGATAATATCGAATGGAAATAGGAGGTACTGCTTGTGGGAGTAGGTTCCTCTGACATAAAACACATTAGCATTGCTGCGATAGATATCGTATTTTAGTTTATCACCAAGGCCTGTCGACAATGCTCCTTCAAAATTTTTAAGTCGAGAACAGCCTCTATGACTATTATCTCGACTTTAAAATTTTGAAGGAGCATTGTCGACAGTTTTCATCAGCGATGGTACTCGTTCAGCGGATAGTTATTAACATACACGCACACATGCATGCACACAAACTCACACACTCATGCACGCACACATAACTGCAGGCGCACACACGCATCCCTCCGTAGGCTGGATGCGTGTGTGCGTGTACGTTGGTGCACCGAAGTATATATTCCGTGTTAAATATACAGAGATAATTTGTGTGTTATGGAGTAAGTTTTCCGTAATTAGAGTCATCCATTAATGTATTGTTATGCACAGTGTTTAGACTGTTAGTCTCCAGTTTTAGAATTTTGTACAGAAATATGCTGTCATGTAACTTCATAATGTATTGTATAGGCGCATATTCATTTACATAATCACACGGCTTCTTGAACTTCTAATTGTCTTCATCAGCTATACTTCCGACGTATCTATGTCTTGGTGGTGTTCTCTGAATCAATAATCTTATCTATTATAGTCTATAATATCTACTCAATTTGTTCTGAATAGGCGCTTTTTTAATGCTGAGATATTGTGACGGTTAAAGTGAGACCGAACTGTAACAGCATATATTAACTTTCTCCAGTATCACAATTAGGGGTTACTACAACATGGTTCTCGTTTGGAGATCCTAAACAAGAAGGAAATTCGAAGGAACTGGCAATGTTCGGCATCTGTAAGAATTAGTTATTGGGAAAATGTGTTCAGGTGTTCATGCTATTGTGTTTAACGTTTCAGGTGTTGTCATCTGTCTGAGAATTCAGAAAAATGGCATGGCTATTGCTTGGAAGACAAATAAATGAAAGGAGTTCGGGTCATGATATGCGATCATTTGAAGAGGTTAGTAGCATGAGAGGGAAAACATATAGCAATCTAGGAACATGAAAGGCAAAGTAAAAGACAGAAGTACCAGCAAAGGCAAAACATAAAAAAAACGTGAAGTGTTCAGGCAAAGAGGGATATAGAAGGAAAAAAAAATAGTATTTAAAGCCGGAAGCAAAGATAAACCGCGCTAAGAACCTATCACTGAATTATAATATCCAATTATTCTGACACTGCACTGATTTAAATGTCCAGTCAGTGCTTCTTGCTCTAAATGACTCAGTCAGTAATGTGATATAAGAAATACTTAGTCTTAACTTCAGTCGCAGTTTCACTCATTTCACTATCCTGAACATTCATCTCTTATAGGGCATCCCTTCAACTTTCCAGGTAAGATGAAATGCCATACAATAAGGTCCACCGAATCGCACCATATAGTACTAATGGCCAGTATATAATACAAAATATCCAAATGTAGTTATCTCTCTATAATTCTTTGAACGCGCGCAGATAGATCCAAGACGAAACTATAGATGTCATATCAGGAGATAGGAATGTCAGATGAATGCAATTTTTATGAATATTGATATCGAGGAACTGTTGTTCTAGTTTTATCCGAAGTATTTCTTGAAGGAGGGATACTCAACACGTTACGGGACTTGACTGGAAAATTAAGGTTAGCATAGTGAGGATTTGGTCCTAATGGTTCATCGTCATGGGTTAAAATGTCATTCTGAATACAGATGAACCTTCTCAACAGAGATAGCGTTTAGATTGCTCATTTAAGTTATAGGGTCGAATGGGACGCCACTATCTTGACTGAAAAAAACCTAAGATCAACGAACATGGTCTTCGATCTGAATGGACATATCATAATAAACCCGAAATTGTAATATAAAATGGTCAAATCCTTCAATCGCATGAAATAAACTTAAATAAGTGTATATTCAGTAACAAAAGTCAACAGATAGTTCTTATTAGATGCTAGACGATGAGCGTAAAATCGAGACTTCTGTAGTCAAAGTGTCATGTGTAACTGATGAGCTAATATGGTTGTGGAGGATAATATATGTTTTGGCAAATAGGACAGCCAGGAATGACTAATGTCGATCGCACAATACAAAACCGTTAGCTCGAATACAATAATTTAGCCATGTAATGTCTGAGTGACAACGAGATTTACAAAGTTCTAAGAGTTTACCTTGCAAAGTGAAACTACAAACAACACTCGAAAATATATCTCTGGTAATGATTAAGGTATCCAGGAGTATGTAACACGTTGAATTAGATGGCATGAGTACTAATTGCCAGCGAGATATTTTTCAGTTTTTATCTCCACTTGTCTGTGCATTCATCTCTTTTATTTGGACGTACAAGCTATGCACTTCTGATCAGTTGCTAGAAAAATTTTTGTTGCATCTATACCAACAATTGATAATAACTACTTCGAGTATGCTGAGAAATCAAATCTATAATTTTATCTTCCGTTGGCACACTTTGTATGAGTGCATAAAAGATTAATCTTCAGAATGAAACACGAAATGTAATCACCACCATAAGTAGCAGTTGCAAGACCTTTAAAATTTCAGCCTAACTTAAGTTCTGAAGGAATCCTATGCACGGACTCCAATAACGATTTTCTGGAAGTGGCAAGCTTGTGTTGCACTATAATTTTATTCTTCTAAATGAAAGCATTTATTGAAGCAGTTCAGATGTCAATATAGGTAATGCATTCAGAGTGAACGAGCAGCGCCCACGTCTTCCAGAAAGTATGCGAGATTGATAAAGATAAAGTAAAGGAAGAACGCACGGCTTATGTGACATTGGTTTTTGGAAACAGTCTAATCAATTTCAAAAAAATATTACTAGAGAGTAGACTGGTTATAATGCTTGTCACAGATTAGATATCAACTGCGAAAGCTACACGCACACATACATGTTTGTATGTATATACACATTAGTGATTTGCTAAATCATCCATAGATTTCCATGTTGAAAACAGATATGCTGATAAAGAATTAAATCCCGAATCTGCAGAGTCGAGAGGGTCCTTACTGATGAGGCATCGGAAATTACCGAAACTGACTGTCAGTATCAGGAACTCTCAAACAATGTTTTCGAACGATTACAGTCCTTGTCAGGATAATTTTATACAATTATGTGCTTATTTCATACTATGTTACACCCTAGTAACATTTAGTGACATTTATATATATATATATATAAGATC
>NC_068993.1:22845720-22849497 GCF_001194135.2 Octopus bimaculoides
TATATATATATATATATATATATATATATATATATATATATATACACACGCATACATATACACACATTTATATATATAAACATATATATATCTATATATATACACGCACACACACACAAATACATACACACGCATATACCGACACACACAAAGACTCACTCACACACACATACACAAACAGACACAAACCAATTTATGATCTTACTAAAAAATCAGTATATTTTTAGCAATTTTAAAGTAAGTTAGATCGAACTACCAGAATGGACAGATACGCATTTCATAGACAAGAAACATTAAACGCAAAAATGATCTCGGTTGAATTTGAACTGAAAACATAAACTGTGCAAGAAGTATATAATATAAGACGTATTATCGGATATTCTACCGTTGCTGCCATCAATCAATTTTCATATATAAAAGATATACGTTGAAAACCCATACACAGTTTCTATATATTGTGTGAAACCTAACACACATACAGAAGCAAGGTAATATTCATATTTGCGTCAATAGGTGAAATTGTAAACCTCATTCAATAAAACGTGTATTAATTTCATTTCCTAACATGTTGATGTAATTTTAGTTTTACATACACACGCTGAACATTATGAAGCAAACAACGTAATGACTTATTCACACGTACAAAACATAGTATGATACCAGAACACAAAATAATACTCGTCGCAGCTTGTTGGCTCAACAAAGAAAGGAAAGAACAAATAAAGAAATGTCAATAGATCGAATTTTGCTGTGACCTCCTAAACGAAATGTGCTTAATACGTTTTAGATAAGCACCTCAACAAAACATATGATTAGTAACAGATGTGGAGCAGTGAAATGAATTTCAGTCGTCACTGAATTAGCCGCTATGTTTACTTCTTTATTAGTTTTCTTAATATTCTCCTTTCTATCATTTCGATTGAGTGACAGTTATAAGAGCATTTTGTGTTGCTTAGGAAAATAAATAAAACTTTCTTTTAAAAGTAACTACAGATCTCAATGCCATATTGCCATATGTATGTGTGTACATTGTCAGTTTGTCTGAGGTGAGGTGGAGATTATAGCAAAATTATGAGTTAAAATAATTGAACAATGTGTACTAGTTCCATCCTTTGTAATTTGACAGAAAAGAGCAACTGAGCTAAATTTGTTTTGTTATTAGCTTGGTTTGAAGGTAGAAATGCCATTTTCCTTCACATTTACTTCGGATGCGGGTGCATTCGACTTTGATAAAAAGAAAGCTCCATCACAGTTTAAGGCGTGCAATATACAATGGCAATCACCAAGTAATGACATAAGTTCGTGTTGTTATTTAATCCGAGATTAGATTTGACTGAGCAGACATGTTGCAATTATTAGGTTCAAATCCACATATCCGTTTCATAGTTATACTAAGTCTATACTTTATGAAGCATAGTGACACTTCGTCATAAATTATTGCATGGGACACAATAATTTATGTGCGAAAGTGTAATATGTTTTTGTACTGTTTTATTCTTTTACATTTTTCAGTCATTTGACTGCGACTATGCTGGAACATTGCTTTAAAGGGTTTTAGTCGAACAAATCGACTCCAGGACTAATTCGTTGTAAGCCTAGCACTTATTGTATCCGTCTCTTTTGCCGAAAAGCTATGGTTACGGGGACGTAAAGACACCAATATCTGTTAAGTAAATACTATAATTGGGCATTCGTTTGTTTTTTTTTGCTTCTTTCAGAATGTATTCCACATGAGTTATAAATGCTTAAGAAGTGTAGTACGTCATTCTTACTCTCTACTTCTCTCTCTCTCTCTCTCTCTCTCTCTCTCTCTCTCTCTCTCTCTATCTATCTATGTATCTGTCTGTCTGTCTGTCTGTCTGTCTGTCTGTCTGTCTATCTATCTATCTATATATCTATCTATCTATCTATCTATCTATCTATCTATCTATCTATCTATCTCACTCTTATGTCTCGATCGATTTTTGTCCCCAGTTCAGTTCTGGCTTGTAATTTGCTACTTACAAATGCAAGCGACTCATGAATTATTAGTAATAACGTGTAGAGAAAATAACGCTTGGTAAATATTATTAGGACTTGTTCATTTCTTCCGTCTTTAAGCTCTGAGTTCAAATTCCGCCGGGGTCGACTTTGCCTTTCACTATTTCGGTGTCGATGAAGTAAGTACCAGCTTTGCACTAAGGTCGATAACAACGACTTACACCCACTCTCGAAATTTTGTCCAAATTTGAAACCAATGTCCTATGCTCTATATGAGATTATAATAGCTGTCGGTTTACTATATTCTGCTGAAGATATCCAGTAACAATAAAGTATATTCAGAAATATCATCATATAAATTAATAAGCCGACGGATTCACCTTTGCATTTCATTTAAAACTGTGATCATCTGAAATCTCGAGAATTATTTCCTCTACCACTTTTAATAATAGCATATATGTATGCATGCATCTTTATTACTTTCCATTATCCTGATATTATATAGCGTAAATTTCCAAAAGAGAAGAGATACTTCCAGAGTAGGAAACCAGATAAATTAACTACAATAATACGATTACTAAAATTAGAAGTACATGTGGTCTCTCCCATAGAAGTTATATTAGTTTCATTGAGAAGGAGTAAGGCGTTTAAATCACCCCTAGTGCTGAACTGGAACGTCTTTTATCGAGCCTGAAAGGTTGAAAGGAAAAGTCACCTCAGACGTTAAGTTGGAAGAAATGCTAAGTATTTTTTTCTTGTGCGATAACGTTTCTTCCACCTCACCGCCTTATAAAGGATATAAAATATTGCTTATTGTGTAAAAAAAACAACGGTTACCTGATGAGTATTGATATGTGCGTAGGTGTGTGTGCATGCGTGCATGTGTGTGTTTGTGTGTGTGTGTGTGTGAGTTTGTGCATATGTGTGAGTATGTGCTTATGTACAATTTAATAAAGCTTTTGCAATACAGATAGACATGATAAATTGGAACAAAATCATAGTAAATGCCATCACCAGAACTCGCCCATGGGGAAAACATTTAAAATAAATAAGTAGATATCATATACAGCAATTTCCATCAGAAAAAGAAAAGAAGGAAAAAGTTAAAAGGAAACGAAATGAGAAATTTAATTTTAAAGTGATAACAACATCCATGAATCAAAAATTCAGAAAAATAGTCACTTACACATAATTATTTAAAAAACCACATAAATAAAGATGAATAATAGAATAAATCAAAGAGTAATCAAATAGTATATGCCCTCGCAGATTCCTCTCTAACGGCAGCGGCTCAGAAGCCTCAAAAACTAATTATTTTATACATGAATTGGGCATATGAAGTCATTAATCAGTTTTCGATAGTAGGAATTGTTCGTAATTATTAAATCGAATTGTAACAAAAACTTCAAATCTGATGAAATGAGCAACAATGAGAAGTATATAAATAGAGAAGAAACAAACAAAATATCTCCCAAGGATAATAAATAAATGATAGTTGCCTTCCAAAATATATAATGGAATTGTGTCAGTGATAAGTGACAGATTTACGACAGATGTTTTTGACATTTTACAGTATAGAGTACTATAAAAGAAATGAAGCAAAAGTGAATTTAATTGTTTATTTCTGCGGCGATCATGAATCTCTTACCCTGTAATTATATACATTAGACACCGATGAATACTCTAAAGTGTTAGACAACCATTTAAAGCGTTTAGGTGTGAAGGCAAATCTCGGTCTACCTACATTCAATTGATTTTACAAACATATATATATATATATATATATATATATATATA
>NC_068993.1:22853059-22854944 GCF_001194135.2 Octopus bimaculoides
TATATGTATGTATATGTATATACATGTATATACATATACAGAAAATGCGGAAAACTTTTGATCAACAAACAAATTGACCAACATCGGTTAATTATTTTTCATTGCAAAACTTAACATTGCTTACGGCTGTTTCGGCTACCAATATCAGTCGTTGCCTACAAAGAAAACTCCGAAAATAACATTCGTCATCATTATAGCACATTCGATGGGCAAAAGAGTAGAAACTATGAAACAATCTAGAGAAATAATTTGTGGGTTATGTCTTTTTATAGTACAAGTGCGTATAAATAATAGTTAAACGATTGCTGAAACATTATTTAGGACTAATTTTATTTTACTATTATTTATACACCCTGGTACACCCATGAAAAGAGATAATCCTCAAATCATTTCTTTAGATCATTTGCTAATTTACTCTTTTGTCCATCTACTTCAAGCTTCACATTTCAAAATGGTATGATTCTAATGTACATATGTATGCTATACATATATGTCTATATATGTGTGTACATATATATATATATATATATATATATATATATATATATATATATATATAAGCTTAATATCCACTCCTTGCAGGGTAATTTTCACACTTAGAATAGTACACCCACAAAAGTTGGTTTTGTTCGTCTTATTGGAGATTTTTCAAAATATTTTCTACCGCACCCTTGCAAATGATAGGTGGAAGTTTTCTCCGAAAAAAGGTTTTGAAAATTTACTGGCACATTTTGTCCTGCTTTATTTTTGCACTACGCAGGTAAAACAATAGACACGCTTTTAAATCATAGTTTTAAAATATGCACTGCGAGCCTACAATTTGTTACTGTTCATAATTTCAAAATAATTTTCATACGTAATGATGTTTAATTTAAGAGAGAATTATATCTTATTTCTAGCACATCCAACTATCACGTTGTACCTTCGTCGCTTCCTTTTCATTCTAACAAGCATTGATGTTTATAAATATTTTCCCCCATAAACACATTGTATGGAATGATGATGTGGCCTCCACCCCATCGCATGAACTGAGTCCGCGTGTGCACGCTCGTGACTGTGTGTGTGTGTGTGTGTGTGCGCGCAATTTCACTTGTAACGTCAATAAAATTTCTCAGCATTCAGATTGATGAGCCCCTCCGTTTCAAAAAAACATATAAGACATTAATTAAAACAAATTTCCCGTACTCTTGGTATGTTCAATACAATTTCTAACCTTCTTTCGGAAAATGTAAGAATCACTTTTTATTAATCTTTAATATACTCAAAATTCTCTTAGTTACTGCCTGGAGAAATTGAAGTTCGCTTACTCAACCATGCCAGTCATAAATCACGGAAGATTTGAATAGATGTATATATATATTAAGAGGAAACGATTTTGTAAAATTTACCGCAGAAAGTCACATAATTGAATTAGTTGAAGGAGAATATTTAAAAAAAATATTTCAAGTGATTCTCTGCAGCAAAATTGCAAGCTATCTCACCTTCTTCTTAGTCATATATAAGAGAACAAGAGATGCGGAATGATATGACTTTGACCATGAGGTGCTGATAGTAAGTTGCAGGTGAGGTAGAGATTTTGCGCTTAATTTTAAAGAAAGAACTGACATATACCAGGCAGCGGTGCTTAAAATTCATTGAAGATACACCATACAAAAACATCTGTAAATGTTTGATTATATTATGTAACATTATAGGCAAACTCATATAATATATTCAATAAATCTTTAGCTGATTGATGCTCTTTCTATCTGTCGTTTTGTGTTCATGTGTATTTATACATATATTCATAAATACATATGTACGTACATACGCATGTATGTGCACACACACAAACACAAACATAAACGCAGATATATATATATATATATATATATATATATATATA
>NC_068993.1:22855235-22856127 GCF_001194135.2 Octopus bimaculoides
ATATATATATATATATATATACACACAGGCACATATACACGCATGTGTATGCCTATCTTTGAGATAGAAGAATATTTTAAAAAGATAAGGGGAAATAAATAGAAAATAGGAGTTATTTCTAGAACGTTTATATTTAAAACAACTTGGAAAAATATTTATGTTTGAAACCATAGAATTATTGATTCACTATTCTATACCCATGGGTAATTGATTATTTGAAGTAACTAGAAAACCTTGTGATGGCGTCCAACATAAATATATCAGCGGTATATTTGGTGCCAAACGAGATGTAGACTAATCTGAACAATCATTCTATATTTATTCCTGAATATACATACAACTTGACATTAATTTGTTTTTCTTTCGGAATTTCCAGGATTTCAAATATTAGAAGTATAGCTTTGTGAAGTTTTATTAATATATTCCTCTTGCCTAGACACCTATACTATCAGTTTTATTTCTTTAGTTGGAGACTTATTTTATAAACGATTTCTATTTTGAGAATATTTAGAAATAGTTTAGATAATCTTTAAGATTTTTTACTAAGTTAAAAATAATTTAGCACTGAGTGAAACTGGATTTCAAGAAATGCAAAAACAAAATTCAGCTTAAGAACATTTATGATATAAACGGAAATGAAATTCTTCAAGAACGACTTTGTATTCCGACAAATATATACCAGTCACTTACTGTATCAATACCAGAGATAATATCTTTTCCCGGGGTATATGTGTCTATAAAAGTCATAGTTTATATGTCAATCCTATGGAACACGTTTTAAAGCAAAACCAAAATCTTCACAACAGTATCTTCGCAATTAATTGCTGTTGATGCTACTGAACGGATTAAAATTAATATTGTCTTCTTAATCAATGTATATATATATATATAT
>NC_068993.1:22856635-22860172 GCF_001194135.2 Octopus bimaculoides
AACAAGGTGGCACAGTAAAGTGTCGACTGCAATGAAAATCGGGCTCAGTAGTGATATAATGATGTCTACAAATATGTGACATGCAAGGTTTGTAAATACTTAGCGGAGAAAGTGTACATAACTAAATCTTCAACATCGATACATTATGTTGTTTCGGAAGTTTGACGAAACACGTTGATGTCCCACAAAACTTTGAATACCACTTCTTTTTTATACTTCAACTTATCAATTTTTGCTATTGCACAGCTTCTAAAGCTGGAGATTTACTACAGTGTCAGCTGTTCACTTCCAGTGAACTAAGGTAACACCTCTTATTTGTCGAGTACCATTTGGAGTATTCGAGCGGTCCCACGCAGAGTCGTTTTCTGCAAGTGCTCCACTCTTATTGGAGACCCTATTTGTTCCATGTACTTCTCAAGATTTTTACTCACTGTTCCCAGCGCTCCGACAATTATTGGTACTACTACCACCTTTTTAGCGACCATAATTGATAATTCTCTCAGGCTAAACTGTCATATCTCTCGCCTTTTTTTTTCTTTCTTATCACTTACCTTGTCGTCTGGGCAAGCTATATCTATGATTCAACATCGTTTGTTTCCTTTCTCAATTAGCACTATGTCTGATTTCCTCATGGTCGCATTGAATCATAAAATCCCATAGGATCTTTGCATTATCATTTTGGATGATGCCTTCGGATTTATGTTCGTACCACTTTTTTGCTCAGTCAAGTCCATACTTGTTGCAAACTGTCCAATGGACAATGCTTGCTATGTTGTCATGACGTCTCATATGCTTTCTGGGATAGTGGCGTACATTGACTGGTAATATACCAAACGGTTTCACCATTTTGTTCACAAATTCTGCACTTTTCACTTTCTGATGTGTTGTCTATTTTGTATATGATGTAGCTGGATCTTAATGCTTGCACTTGGGCAGCACAGATCAGAGCCTCCGTTCTCGGTTTTAAATCACTTGTAGTCATCCATAGCCACCTTTTTCCTCTGTATATTTTATCTTCAACGTCCCTATGAAATTGTTCATGCATTGTTTTGTTTATCTACCTATTTTCAGTTTTATTCATTCTCAAGTGCATGTACAGTGCTTTATCTTTGCAATCTTCCATCCTACACAAGTCATACCTTCTTACTTCCAATAATAGCGGTTCTGTGGCATGTTTTACATACCATGCTATGTAGTTTTCTTCTACTCTAACGCTGTGTTCGAATCCAATCAGTCCTCCTCCCCCTCTTTGTCTTGGTACATACTGTCTGTCTGTGTCACTTTTTGTGTGGAGTATCCCATATCTAGTCAGCAACTTTCTTGCCTTTCTGCCTAAGCTGTTTAGATAGTCTACTGTCCATGCGATTACCCATGCTCCATATCTAAGGAGTGAAACCACCAGGTGTTGATAACTTCAATAATAACAATAATAATAATTATTATTATTATCATCATCATCACCATCATCATTATTATTATTATTATTATTATTATTATTATTATTATTATTATTATCATTATTATTATTATTATTATTATTATTATTATTATTATCATTATTATTATTATTATTGTTGTTGTTGTTGTTGTTGTTGTTGTTGTTGTTGTTGTTGTTGTTGTTGTTGTTGTTGTTGTTGTTGTTGTCTTTGCACAGCTCTTAACGCTGAAGATGTACTACGGTGTCAGATGTTCACTACCAGTGCTGTTTTCTGCAAGTGCTCCACCCTTATCACAGCCGCTATTTTTACCATGTAATTCTCAAGAGTTTTACTCACTTCTGTCAGGACTCTGACAGTTATCATTCTTCTTCTTCTTCTTCTTCTTCTTCTTCTTCTTCTTCTTCTTCTTCTTCTTCTTCTTCTTCTTCTTCTTCTTCTTCTTCTTCTTCTTCTTCTTCTTCTTCTTAAGGGGACGTAAACATACCAACATCCGTAGTCAAGCGCTATTGGGGTGACAAACATAGACACACAAATATATACATTTTTAGAAATACATTTACCTGAGATTTCAGGACCTGCTCGAATTCACTTATATCTCTCTTTTCTGGTCTTCTCTTTTATGCTTGCATTCTGAATGCCAGAGCCTTTATTGATTCCTATAAGTTCGTTCTCTCTAAATATATTTTACAACTATGTCAACGTGTACCACTCCGGAATTTGAGGTCTTCAGTGACTTTTACATATTTACCAAACTCTATCCCGATGTCATTAGTGAATGCTTACACAGTATGTAATAGGCCTTCAAGCTTATCATTGTCTTTGAAGTTAGCCATATAAAATAGATGGCATATTTCCTTTTTGTCATTTTTATGACCATACCCTGTTCTGATAAGTTCACTTATAAGGGGTATTAGAGCTATGCAGAAATATTAAAAATCAAAATCTTACAGTTGATGCTGTTGTTGTTTGAAGTTAGTCAGAATGATGTAATTGGAGATTCGTATTCCACAATGACATACTATTGAGCAAGTTTGAAATTACAGGGGAAATTTTGAAGATATCCGGAGGTTTCAGGTTCAATGAATACCGTGTGCTCTAATCAATCCATGCGGAACTGAGATTTCTGTGCTTGTTGTGACAGTTCCAAGGGATCATGCAATTAATATGAAGCTTGTCAGCCTTTTCGTTCAGTGGGGAAAATATCGTTCTCCTCCATAAATGCATAGAGGATAGAGGTTAAAATGTTATAAGTGGTGCATAAACTTGATAGCCAGTCCGGTGTTTACTCAGGATCTCTTATAATTTCATTGAACAATAGAAGGAACATCTCATGTGCGCACGAGAGGGATAATGCCACTGAAATGTTTTCCATGAGTGTTCTATAAACTTTTGATAGGATCCACCTGTGAATCAGATCCAATCTGCATTTTCACTGTATGTCTTTTCACCACTCCAAGTCTTTTTCCTAAAGGGTTCAAATCCTTCGATGCAAGGTGGTTCTTGAATGTTTATTTTCACCGATTTCGTTGTAGAATGTTTCGGCATAAGATTTGAACAACTTATTTACATTCTAAAAAATGTTTATTTCCCCCAAATCTTCGTCTTCTTTGAGCCTTTATTTGAACCTTTTGCTTCATTGTTTCTTTCGTTGATATCAGTTGTCTTGAACTAAATGATATCTGCGTACACACACGCACACAAACAAACACGCGAGCACACACACACATGCACGCACGCACACATATACATGAACACACACACACACACACACACACACACACACACACACACACAGGCACAAACAGAGATTCAGACGTAAACGCATGTGCAAATATGGATACACAGCATACAAAGACAACATGGACAAAAGAGAACAGGAAGATACACTTCTGGTAGAAGAGACGCTGAAGAAGAGGTCATTGGTGTGTGATGAAAGATTTCCAGACAAAGGACATATGATAAAATAGGAACAATAAGAAACGAGGGAAGAATGAATATATGGTACGTCTGTTTATTTGACAACAAAAAATACCATCCTGAAATATAATTATATACAATCATATATATATGTATCTATATATATATCTATATCTATATA
>NC_068993.1:22860241-22865798 GCF_001194135.2 Octopus bimaculoides
ATATATATATATATATATATATGTCTGTGTCTGTACGTATGTGTATGTGTAAAATATACGTATATTTATATGCAGATAGATAGATAGATAGATAGATAGAAAAAAGATATATTAAGATGGACATTCCCGTTGAGGACAATGTATGAGCGTTCCGCTTCTTGCCAAACGACCTGCACAAATGTTACAGTCTGTCAGACGAGGCCTGATGAATGCCAATAGACATGAAAGTACGTACTCGCTTTTATATATTTGATTCTCTATATTTAATACTCAATATTTCATATATTCAATAAGATTTTCAATACTTCATTTCATTTTACCATTTATATTATATTATATATTCCATATTCTATATCCCACATTAATTTTATAAAAATACAAATAAAACAAAAACAAAAAAAAGACAGACTAAGTTGGAACTCTTTTAAATAACATATTCCTCTATACACGATCATACAAAACCCTTCTTTGTATATATTTTTTAAATTTAAATTTTTATTTTGTATATTTATTTTTATTTACATACACACACACACACACACACACACACACACATATATATATATATATATATATTATTTATTATAATAGTGAGGGAATAGAAAGGTAATTAAACCACTAAGTCACGGAGACTTTACCACACTAACATCGGTTGCCAAGCGATGGTGGGGAAGAAACACACACACACACACACACACACTCACAAACACATACATACACTAACACACACATACGCACACTCACCCACACAAACACACACATATGTGTGTGTATGTGTCATAAAGATATATCTTTTATAAAATGTATGGATGACACAGTTCCGGTAGTTGTTCAACCAAATTCGGTAGAGTTTTTGAACTTACAACTACAAAATATGCTGTAAGTATAATAATAAGAAGCCTGTACATTTTATATAGTACATGCGTATAATGCAAGTATCAAATAGACTGTATGAATATAGCAAATGAGATTAAAAAAACATTGATGACCTATTTAGTATACAAAGTTTAGATGCAAGAGGAAGGAAAAAAGTTACATTGAAGTCATTTATAGATTTTCCTCGTTGTCTTGATGGTGTCAGTCTAGTCAAGCGAAAAATATTCGGTCAACATCAAAGTTATGAGATTCTATCGGCTTTTGGTGGAACTATGAAACAAGAAATGTTTAAATGACCACATCGTAATGTAAATTGTTTGAAAGGATAGTAAAGAACTATGAGAAGAAATAGGAGAAAAAATATTATAGTGAAAACACAGGTGTTAAGATAGTTATATAGAGATAGGGAGTAAAAGAGGTAAGAGAGGAGGAGGGAACAGGGAAATGGAAGGTAGGAGAGAGTAAGAAACGTTAACGAGCGTTGAGAACATAGATACCGAATATGACATGCGCAAAGAAAGAAATACGGAAACTACATAGAAAGGTATTTGATGAAAGCGTAAACTAAAGATATACATTCATATTACGTATCTATTCATACTTCTGTCTAACTATATATTTTTCTTCATATTACGGATTTATTCATATTTCTGTCTATTTATTTTTCTGTCTATTTCTATATTCATTCGTGAAAATACATTAGGACAATGAGATATAAAGCTTGGAGCAACTGGAACATAAAAATATTTTAGAAATATATACAGAAGTATCCTAACTGAGCAAAAGGAAATCACAGTGGTTTGAAGTGCATAAACACCACACAAGGCCAGTTTCGTTTTCCAGTAATATTGGTGTATATGCGTGTGTATGTTTTCGTGTGTGTTTCAATGTGTGGGTATATGTATGTGTTTCTATGATGATGATGATGATGATGATGATGATGATAATGATGATAATAATAATAATAATAATAATAATAATAATAATAATAATAATAATAATAATAAGCGAAATGGGCTGATTACTACCTAGCTCAGATACAAGGAAACCCCAAAATGGCTGAAGTTCAAAAGATAGTGCTCATTTGAACTGCCCACATCCTACGTAAAATACTGTCTATGTGATCTCAAATTTTAAAACAAACACCTAATTTTCTTATGGTTTCTTAAACATTCTCTAGAACAACACTATGTACAAATCCAAATATATGGTACCCTAACCCTAACCCTACATGAACTTCTAACTTGTTGTCTCTTGAGGTCTGTGGGTGAGACTTGGAACCAATTTGTACAAATGCAAAGCAAAAGTCTAACATGAAATAATAATAATAATAATAATGATAATACCCTAAAAGAAATGGAGAAACTTTCAAAATATAAAGGCCTGGAAATAGAGGTAACTCGGATGTGGAATCTAAAAACAGAAACAATTCCTATCATAGTAGGCGCCTTAGGTATAATAAAAAAAATATTCAGACAAATACATAACAAAAACAGCAGGACTTACAAATATATATATAAGATACAGAAAATTGCACTACTGGGATCTGCACACATCCTACACAAAACACTTTCAATACAGTAACCATAAGAGCATCACAGCAAACCACAGCACATACCCAAGGCACACAGAGCTGCGCTCGGTAGTGAAATGAAAGCACGTTATAAAAATAAAACTACTGAATAATAATAATAATAATAATATTAATAAAAATATTAATTATTATTATTATTATTATTATTATTATTATATTTTCAAAGGATTGACGTAACTCTTCACAAAGTTAAACAACCAAGACGAAAAGCCTGATGCGATTGCAATAGATGTTTTATTGGTTGAAGGATATTTTGACAACAAGCCTCTCTTTGTCGAGTTCAAAATCAAAAGTGATAAAAATTCAAATTTATAGATATGCAAATCTAAAATATGGACGAAACCGAACAGCGTTTACACGTTGATGGAATGACATCAGCAGTCTTCAAGTTTCAATTTTTCAACCGGCAAAAAGAAAAAGAAGGAATAAAGAGAAAAAAAGAAAGAAAAAAGAGAAAAAAAGAAAGAATAAAGACGAAGAATATTTAATGAAACAATTTTGTGTAAATTTGATGAAATTCTCCTATTGTTTCATTTTCTGAGAATATTCACTTTGAAGTCTTCAAAATTGCAGCCGTTTGATGCAAAATGTTTGTCGATTTCTATCGAACTACTGTAATTTTGCCTGACTTCATATCTGTGCCCATTAAATCTTTTGTTTAATTGTTCAGGATTATGATTCCAAACTACTTTCAGATATGCTCAAAACATCTTAAAAAACCTGCAAAACCATAAGTACATTAATTCCAAGCGGCTTCACTTAGTTCAAAATATAGTGATTGTCATGCACTTGTGCATAAGCTTCCTATTAGCCTCCTCTTAATACATATTGCGTCTACAGGATGTAACCTCGTTAGAGACTCAGTGCGTAACAATGGAAGTACTATTGTATATGTTATTAGGTACAAATTTTATAGGAATGTAGACTTTTGTACATGTATTTATCCAAAATTATGACGGACTCTCCGGTTGAAGACGACGTATGATCGACCTGCACAAATGATTTGTTAATAGTCATCAAAAGTTCACGCTAATCATTAGCGCACTCTCTTCTTCAAATCGACGTTGTCTAAACAGGTGTAGGGTGTGCCACGCGTGAAGTGTCGAAGTTATTGCAGAGCATTGTGAAATGAAGTTTTTCTCAAGAAAACAACGCACCACCCTGTCTACGAATTGAAATTACGATCCACCGATCGTCAGTGCAATACCCTAACCATTACGTCCTCCTCTCTCAAAAATATACGCGAAACATATTTCATAAATATCAGGAAAAGAATTTGATTTATAAAGTAAACTTAGATAATATTGTATTATAAAAATGTTGCTTTATTGATTCTCTTTGACTCTGTAATATTTTCTGCTCATTAACACAGTGGGAAAATCAAAAAAATTGATTGCCGAGTTCATGCAGAATTATCTATATGCTCACTGTGTTGAATTTTTCTGGTGTCCCAATTTCGCATTTGTTGTCAGTGAACCACCATGCGTTCTCTAATTAACATGTATCTTTGATCCATATATCTTTCGCTGCACCCAGAGAATGATATAATATAAATATTTTTTCTCTGTAAGTCCTGAAATATTCTATTTTAATTTAATACTTTGCATATTTGTGCCACGGAACTCTGAGCCTTCACATATATTGACATAAATTTCTGAAATTGGCCATTTTTAACTGTCGGATTTTGTCTAACATTGGTACAAAGTTGGTCATTTGTTGAATGCTGCTTGTTTTGCTTTTAACTATGTTTTGTTTTTCGGGCCCACCACATAAAATGCGTACGCATTTTAATAGTTCATAACTCACAATTTTCATTTCTTTCGAAATTTAGTCTATGAGAAATAATGAAGTCAGCCAGATAAACATTTCAACAGTATTAGATAATGATAAACACAAAAGAAGAGAAAATACACTTCAGGAGGACGTTTCAAGCAGTTCCACCTCCGCAACGTATCAGATAGAACTCTAAGAATGTTTGCGAGAATTGTTCTGAAAGGTCATAGATATCAAGGAGACCATCAAAGCAAGACTGAGTACTATAAGACTATTGCCAGTCTTCAAGTGGATCTGAGCAGCTAGCGTGTCTTGAGATAAATATTTCAAAATCTAGCATTCATCGCAATTTGAAGTGCTGTCATAGAAAAAGTTATATTCCAAGAATTGTCTCTGTTCTTAGTGAAGACGACCTAAATCGAAGAGGGCAGTTTTGCGAATGAAAGTTAGCAAAATGTGTAGAAGTTGCACACTTTGCAGCAATGATTATATGAAGTGATTTAAATTATATGACTCGATTGCTGTCACAGTTGCACCGACTGGGGTTATGAGTAACAGATTCCTACGAAGCAACACCATATTAATTTAGCCCTAAATACAGTGTGGCGCAGCTTATCATCAAACGGAGGAAACGGGTTAATTGAGGCAATTGACATCACTCAAACAGTTTATCACGTCAAGCATTCATATAGTCTTTCAAGATGTGTTTTTCATCCTGCAAGATGGGGCACCACCATACCACTATAGTAATGAAATCTTGTCAAGGGGGTGAATTAGATAAAGAGGTTCAGTAGAATAACCTCTACATTTACCGGGCCTTAACTATTAAACGTTTTGGTGGGAGATACTTACAAAATGAGGTGTATATTACTTGTATACAACCGGCAATAGTCGTTGAATGTGAAAGCGTAAAATTCCTGACAGAAATATTTCCTGACGTTTACGATATCATAAGTTCGATTCATGAGCTGTGCGCGGTTCACAACGGCACCCTGCGTTCATGAAGAAATTAAACACAGTCTGTAAATTCTATTTAATATCAATAGGAAATGTATTTTAAAAGGTCTAATTTTATTATTGAATCTGAGTATGCATTTTTGGAGAAAAAAATTATTTCTCTCTCTTCCTCTCCCTCACTTTCTCTCTCTCTCCTCTCTCTCTCTCTCTGTCTATCTATCTATCTATCTATCTATCTATCTATCTATCTATCTATCTATCTATCTATCTATCTATCTATCTATTCATAGTTTAATGAAGGATGTATTTCCTTAGCAGATATCCAGGCGAGTGCGATCTACTTTACATCAATCTTAG
>NC_068993.1:22866256-22874860 GCF_001194135.2 Octopus bimaculoides
GTTGTCAAAGATCATGAAGGAAAAATGCTTTCTAATTGATGTATCAATACCAGCAGATGACAACGTTTCCATAAAAGAAATGGAGACACTTTCAAGATACAAAGAACTGGAAATAGAGGTAACTCGAATGTGGAATCTAAAAACAGAAGCAATTCCTATCATTGTAGGTGCCTTAGGTATAATAAAAAATATTCAGACAAATACATAACAAAAACACCAGGACTTACAAATATATATAACATACAGAAAATTGCACTACTGCACACATGCTACGCAAAACGCTTTCAATACAGTAAAACCACAGCACATACCCAAGGCACACAGAGCTGCACTCGGTAGTGAAGTGAAATCAAGTTATAAAAATAAAATTACTGAATATTAATAATAATCATAATATTAATAACAATACATATATGCATATACAGCAATGTTGTTATAAGTTGTCCCTTATGTATGTACTTATTTAAATACAGATGTATATAGGCACATATATACATATAAGAAGTATGAGAGAGAGAGAGAGAGAGTAAGTGTGTGGGAAAGAGAGAGAGAGAATGAGAGAGAGAGAGAATGAGAGAGAGAGAGAGAAAGAGAGAGACATAACGTGTGACATAACCTCAGCGATTCCATCTGGAAGCCATTAAAGACAAAATGCTCTTACTGATTCGAAGTCAGTCTCTTCTAATGATAACAACTGAAATTGCAAAATATTAACGTTGTCGATGAAAGTATTGAGAAGAAAAAGATTCATTTATGACCTTGAATTTAATGCTTCAATAGCTTACACTCGAGTTAGTGTCCCAAAATTTAAAGGAATTGTTTCATTACCTTATTTATGCTTATTATTAACTTCTCCTTGAAAAAATATGTGTTCATCGATCTTCCTTTAATTTGTTTGAAAGAATAAAGACTATTGCAATACCAACTCTTTAAAGTATATATCAAAGCGGAAAGAAAGCACGCTAAATTGCATATGAATAATAAAACACCATAACAAAGATAAAACAAAAATACTCTCCTGGCGTTAACAGAAAGCACCGCATGGCTAAAGTCTAATTAAAAATAGGTGAAGCAGAAACCGTATGACAAAAGCTCGATTAAATGAGCGAAGAAAGGATGGTATGCCAGGAAGACGAAAGAAATTGAAATCATGGAAGATAATGTATATTAAAATGTATCGCTTTCTAAGATGCAATACTGCTGTAGGGAATAACTCACGGCACAAAGCTAGGGATTTTCGGTAAGAATAAGAGAAAGAAGTAAAAGTTTCTAAACCAATAAAATTTGAATGTGAAGCATCAAACCATTGCTCGCCTTATACTCTAAACTGAAGTAGAAATCTTGTAAAAAGCAAATTTGAATTTTTTCTAGTCAATAATTTCTCTGACAGTATTACAAATTACAACAATGTCATGTTTATAATTTCTTTAGGTTGCCGGGAAACCACAATATCAAATATCGATCCAATATCAAAATTGCGTGGCGAGGTTTATGACAGAATTAGGCCACATCAAATGTTTTCTCATATTTACTTTAACGACATGCTGCACGAAACAACAAAAGCTGTAAAACATCTAGATTGCGAACTCTAATGTGATAACAAAATTGCACAATGTCTTACATCGTTTCGATTCATATTTAGTGTTTTTTCTGCCAATAATTTACTTGACAATATGATAAGTTACATTAATACCTTGGCCTTAGCTTCCCTCAGTTGCCAGGAAACCACAATCCAATAACAAAATTGCATGGAAAGGTTTATCGCAGAATTAGCTGACAAACTCCATTACAAAAGCTACATTCAAAATTTGCCCAGATGTTCTTTATCGACATGCTGTGAGAAAAATCCAGCTTTGAATTTTGATTTGACATCCAAATCTTAAGAATGGTTATGTTGTTTCATTCTATATGTTAGAAACTTCAAGTATGGTTTTAATCTCCACAAGTGAAACTGAGAGTCTAACATGCCAACTACGAGAGAATTAGCAATTCCTGCAGTTCTGAAACACCTGGAAGAATTCATAGAATTCCTGAGATTTTCCAGTTAAACATAAGCAAATTCTTTTACAAAACCATCATTGTTCTACTTTATCTCCTATACTTAATTCAATATAATTTTTAGTTTTCTTAGATTTTATTAATGTTTTTTTCTGGATTATATTGTTTATCTATACCATCATTACTAATGGCACTGCTTTGAATTGATCTGTGAATATGAAGTCCAATTTGTCTCATCGGATAAAAGTTGCTGCTGCTCTCGAATATAACTTTAATTCTTGCCTATTTGAAGCGTTAAGTGTTTGATAACTTTTAAGTCTGCAAATATTAAACATTTCAGTAATGCGAGTTTTAATGACATTCTTATTTCTATGTCTGATATCGTTCTGTCACGTAAAAAGTATTTCTAGAGATCTTTTTCTGTACTACTATATTAAGCTTATTAGTGAAGTTTGGTTCATGTTATCGACCTCATTATTATTTTCCCTCTGGGTGCACTCTTTATCTATATAACTTCCTTATTCGTCCTTGACGGACAGCTATCGTCACAAGGATCTGGTATACCGTTGTCACTTTTCCACTTTCTCTTCTTGCTCAATTTCAAAATAGAGTTTCTAACATAAATGACCCTCTTTAAGAGCCAATCTTCAACTCCTTTTTCATCGAAGGCATATTGCTTCCTTTATCAATGATTCCATGATCATCTTTCAGTCGGAAATTGTTTGCGAATTCCAACCCTGTCACTGCTTTGGTCAAATCCTACAAAAAGTGTTTCTTCTATAATAGTTTCTTTAGAAAAATGTATTTTATTTCTTTGAAATAGTTTCTATTTCTTTGAAATCTTGTATTGGTCATTTCAAGGGCTGTTCCTCGTTATACATTTTTTTTACTTTAGTTTGCAAATTCTAATATATATATATATTATTGCTTGAAGTCTACTTTGTTGCCGATTGCTTGCCTCCTCATGGGAGTAACTATTAATAAAAATAAAATGTGGGCCTACTACGTACGAACAAACTCTTAAATTAAATTAAACATTCAACTAGGGAGGGAAATGAGAATTTCTGTTCAAATTTTTCCGTCCGTAGGGCAGGTATTCCGTTAGTAGACAAAATATATACAACTTTTGAAAATTCATAAATAAATTGTAATATTGGTGAAGCTCAAGAGAATAAGTATTTCAGAAAATGAGAAAATATTGTAAGTTATTAGACTGATGTTGTTTACATACGAAGTGAAATGCTGCGGTATATGGAGAAACATATCTTTACAAATACACGTATATGCACAAGAAAAATTTTACGCTACTGATACAATCATACACACATACATATATAGACTTGAATGTACATATATTCATAGAGACATTACACAGGTATACATGTATTTATATACTTATACGCACACTTATATAATTATATTCTTACATACAATAATACATGATTATATTTTGTAATATGACGTGTCAGTTGGTATACATACGTATACGTATAAACACAGGTCCATACATTTAAACATACATACAAACAGAAATACACACACATCCATATATATATATATATATATATATATATATATATATATATATATATATATATATATATATATATATATGTATGTATAATGTATGCGTGTGTATGCTTGTGTGAGTATATATGGATGTATGCGTGTGTTTCTGTACCTCTGTTTGTATGCATAAATATAAGCACCTATGTTTATACGCATGTGTATGTATACGGACAGACACATCTAATTATAAAATATATTGATGTATTATTGTATGTAAGAACATAATTATATAAGTGTGCGTATAAGTATGATTGTATGTATGTATGTACGTACGTACGTATGTATGTATGTATGTATGTGTGTATGTACGTACGTACGTATGTATGTATGTAACTCTATTTATCCATATATATATATATATATATATATATATATATATATATATATATATATATGGAGAGAGAGAGAAAGAGAGAGATACATAGATAGATAATTAGATAGATACATAAATACATCTCTTTGTGTGTGAATGTGTATATTTTTGCCTACGTGTATGCGTATCTGTCTCTATTGAGCTTATTCATTCTATTTTAAATTTCTCGTCAACATTTCATTCGATATACACAATAAAAGTCCCCCATCCCCACTAACAATCCGACAATTTCCAAAACTACTATATCCCATCACTATGTCCAACAACTACCATAACAATATACAAGTATAACTGTAAAAGCTAACAACCACAACAACAACAATTACACGTTCGTGTGCTTTTAGTGACTTTATCAAAGATGCTACTAAGTCAGTGCATTCTGTTTATAGCTTCCAATTCCCCAAGGAATAAATTTTTGTAGACATCTTTACCGTAAATATATCTTAGATTTTCGTTATCAGATATAAAACAGACATACAAGAATGTATTTTTATAGAGTCTAATGTTTATAGTGTTGGTAAAATGGCTGGATAGTAACGATTCGAAGTTGACATTTAACACACTGGCCACTTCTCTTGGCATCAAATAGAAGCTAGACGGATATATAACGCATCCATTGTTTGGTAAGTGGTCAACATATTAGTGAAAGAAAGAAAAAACTAAATAAATAGATGCATCGCATGAGTGTATTCTAATGTCATATAATTCTGTAAGATAGTGGTGGTTACTACTATTGACAGTGAGACTAATTGAACTAAAACGATTCTACGACGTGTGCCCCCTTCATATATACAAGTTAAGAGTTTGAGAAAATCATAAGAACCAGCCTTCTCTTTCTCTCTTTCTCTCTCAATCTCACCCCTTCACTCCATTTTCTGTCTAAGTTTATATCTTAAGTGTGTGTGTATAGTGATGAGTGTATATAAGTATGTGTTTGTTTGGTGTGTGCTGTTCCATGTGCGTTTATGTGCACGTATTTCACTATGCATTAAATATTTGCCTACTATTTAGTCTAGGCGTCTCGATGGCATTACATTCAACGGAATGTCTCTACTAGAGTTGAACATTTTAGATCACTCGCTGATATATGCAATATTTGTCACGAAATTACAGGGCCTCTTATTTTTCTTAATCTGTATTTGATTGGAAAATAATATATTGTTTAGTTTCGAGCAAGTATAATATAATTGGCGTTTTGATCAGAGTGGATATTAAATAGTCTTTCTGTTAGACGAGTGTATGAAGGTATGTGCTCGCTTGTTACTTGCGGTACTGTCAGAAAAGGAATCATTTCCAGTAGAAATGTTTTAGTGGATTCTTGTTAAAATCTTCGTTGCTCCTTGCGTTTTGTAGAATCTTTTTGTTGGATAATTGGCTTGGAATGTCTGGGTTACAGATCAATGGAGGTGGTATGAAGAAGGTAAAGATCGGGTGGGATGTTTTATCGTCACAGATATGTGCGTTCTAATAGTTAAGGGTAAATAAGTCTTTAATGTACACAAGAATAAAAGAAATGACCAGATGTGACAGAGTGAATATTAGAGAGAGCGCCGGATGTGTTGGATGTTGTGGTGTTATAGGGCAGGAGTCTCTCAAGCTCTAGACATGAGAGAGAGTAGATTCCACAAACGGGTAGCTTAGCTCGGGGAATTCCATAAATGCTTTGTTGATGTCGAGTGCAATATATTTCATTAAAAAAATAGAGAAAAACTTCTCATAGGAGGAAGAGATCATTGGTGAGTGACATTCAAGAGGAGGGCATATTAGAGGACCGTAATGGTTGCTGCTGAGGAAAGATTTGAATGGTTGGGGTATTTAACTCTCAGCCATTGTTTCCGTGTCTTTTGAAGAACTGGAAGTGAGAATGACAGGTCCACATTTTAAAGGGTCAAAGTGGTTCCTTTCATGTGAACACAGTTTTCTACAGGAGAAGAAATATGGTAATTTTAGGGTATATATCTTTTCGAAGAATATCAGGTCAAGCGTGATGTCAGATGACTTCCTATTAGAAATCGAAACCTCATACCAGATACTATTCAACATTTATCAACCTCTTGCTCTACAAATTTTCTGATATTTAGGCGTATATTGATTAGTACGAAAAGAGAGATTAATTAATATTATTAAAGTTTTTGAAGCCAGCCGAAGTTAAACAACATAACACAGTTGTTTATTTAGTTTCTATTTTTATTTTACAACTTTAGAATAATTCATTAGTTAAAGATTCAGCGACAGCATAACATTTTGGACTTTCCTGTGCATTTTTAGTTTATTTCTCTTTTACTATGTTTCATTTTATTGAACTTGAACAAATATTTGAAATTAGCACATCGACCAAGAAACCTATTCTAATGCAGGAAGTCGGCTTGGGAAAAACACCTTACTTTGTCAATAAATTTCCTTGTCTTTGATCTAGTGAAATTAACAACAAGAATTTCTAATTACTTTTGTTCCATACTATGTAAACATTAAAGAACGCAGATTTTGTATATACGTTTATATGTATTTGTATACAATTTGTGTGAATATCGAAGTGTATGTGTATGCGTAGGTGTTTATATGAGAAGAACATAAGATACACACTGCAGTATTGCATCTATTATAAGTGAAGGAGAAACAAACTAATAAATAAACAAGAAATAAATCAAATCTCGATAAAATGAAGAATAAATTGATTGATGTGCTGTGAATAAGTCATGGAAAATGTGCTATGGTGACGGAGTTTAAGATACAGCTGAGAACAACTTAAAATAAGTTAGCCCAACCTAGAGAAATTTCGGTCAAATGTAAATAAACGTTGGCAAATGCAAGTGTGTTATAAGAATTATAACATCACGAGTAAGACCGAATTATAACAACACCAAATGGCAAGAAACAGTATTCGATTACAACTATTACAGCTGAATTATTAGATTTGGCTTACTTCATTTACTATCGATATCACTCTGAAATATAGCACATATCTATATTACTTTAGCATATTCTCCCACAAATGATGACTCAAAGTGTCAAGAGTCCAAACTAAAGTGTAAGGATATATTGGTTTCTATAGATTGCTAGTCGTATAGCTCTCTTAACGTAAGTAATTTACCATAACTAGTACAAACCTTAAGCCGTTCAATTCGAACAATAACTTATACCAGATCATGTGTTTATTCGTGTTTCAAAATAGATGTCGTTGTTTAACTCCCTCTCAAAAGATCAAATACATTTCTATCCGTGACTCTGGTGTATGTTTTGTGGATATTAGAACTACATTATCTAATGTTTAATAATAAGTTGTTGTTTCTTTTAGGGTGTAGAGTGTGACTTCAGAAAGAGGTGATTGCTTTTTCCAGGAAATCAAATGACCCTCAAATATATTTTTCCCTGACTCACTCTAAAATAGAAAGTTATTTGTGGGGAATGTTTCACAATAAATTACTAACCCTACTGAACAAATGCAGATAAAATTCAATTCATGGATTTATAATCTTAAAATAAAATTAAATTGAATCAAATTTCTCATTTGTAGAACTCGTCTTATAACTAACTACTCTGGCCTTTATTCCTCCTCTGCCTCATCCCCCTCTGCCTCATACCCCTCTGCCTCATCCTCCTCTGACTCATCCTTCTCTGCCTCATCCTCCTCTGCCTCATTCTCCTCTGCCTCATCCTCCTCTGCCTCATCCTCCTCTGTCTTTTTGAAATCAACTAAACAACAATATTATTATATAGAGATATTGTTGTATAGAAATGCTGAAAGTGATGATGTTTCATTCTACACTATAAACTTCCTTACAAATACACTAACATTATTCATATCAGAGCAGCGATATACTGCTTATGGGACAAAACTGTGAGGTCACTACTAACATTACATGTATAAGAGCATACATTCAGTACTAACTTTACATAGCTTCAACATCGCCACCATTCACCTGGAGTAATATGTATTGGTAGAAATCTATGACGTAGAACAAATAGGTACAATTACTAAAATAGGTGTACATACTTATATATGTACTCGATAATTTATTACTATCACTGGATTATATTATAGTATGTTCATATCGGCGTGCATGAGCTGGTAAAGGTCAGGTGTACTTCAGGTTGAATGTTTTAGGATAAGCATTTGTAATGTACATGTGGAATTGTTATGTTGTAGTTGTACAAGTAGAGTTAACAAGTATTTCCGTTTAATTGCGTATTTAATGACAGAGCTTTAATGATAACAAATATTTACAAGAGAAAATAACATAAAAAACGGAAGTTTAGATGTAAACAAATGTTAATAATTGCATGCCACTTTAAATCATGAGCATTTAGTGTCACTAATTCTGTTTAGCAATCAAAGCAAACAGGGTAAGAATATAATGTTTGCTGTTCAACGAAGTAAATTATATGCTATTCCATGGTACACTGGCGAGATGCTGAAAAAAAAAAATGTTTTATGTAATACATTCGCGTTGTACTATTTCGTGATTCGCTTTTCTTTCTTTTGTTGTATTGGTTGCTTAGCAAATCAAATTCGGATTACTCTGATATTAGAATTCTTTTATCTTTATAATCAACTAACAAAAATGTCTATTAATCAGCTAGTCACTCACTGAAACAAGCAAGGCTACCTTAAGTGTATGTATGTATGTTTGTATGTATGTATGTATGTATATGTATATATATAT
>NC_068993.1:22875087-22877975 GCF_001194135.2 Octopus bimaculoides
TATATATGTGTGTGTTTGTTTGTGTATGTTTGTGTGTGTGTATATATAGAGGCATGTATGTATGTATGTATGTATGTATGTATGTATGTATGTCTATATGTATGTATGTATGTATGTATGTGTGTATGTATGTATGCATGCATGTATGTATGTATCTATCTAGGTTTTCCTGTCAATGAATCTATCTAGACATATAGCTAGCAATCTATCACTATGAAAAATTATTTTAGATAAATTTCTGTCTGTCTGTCTGTCTGTCTGTCTGTCTGTCTCTCTCTCTCTCACCACCTTTTCACTTAAACTTTGTTTAGCATGACTTTGTATTGGACTGAATATTTTATATTTGACTCTGCTTTCAGTATTGAGTCTGGTCATGTATCAAAGTTCGAATTTTGTAGATAATCTTAGTTTAAAATGTTTTTTCTCCCACAAACACTCACACGCACAAGGCTACAGTCTAATATCTGAAACAAATAAAAGATATGAATGTATGTATGTATATATATGTATGATATGTGTGTATATATTGTATATTATATAAACACACACACATACATATAGGCATGTGTGCATATGTATGTATATATATATTTATATACACACGTAAATACACTAAGGTATATATGCATAGTAATAAACACACATAATTTTTGGTTCCTCCTATTACAGGACAATATTTCAGTGAATATATATATATATATATATATATATATCTATTATCTGGGAAATAAAACTATTTTCGCCAGTTGGTATTTGGAAAATCCTCAATAAATATCGATATTTTTTTATGGCACGAATTCACCATTTCCGATGCTTTGTTCAAACTTGCAAAGGCAGGAACATCATACTTCACCGAGTGAGAAATAGTTGGATGCGTTTTCTATAATAGACTAATCGATTTTAGAATTGCTAATACCGTCATCGTTGAAGGTGACGAGCTGGCAAAATTCTTACTGAAGCTAACAAAATGCTTCGCGGCATTTCTTCTGACTGTACTTTCTGAGTTCAAAAGCCACCGACGTCTAGACTGTCTTTCAACCTTCGAGGTAAATAAGTACCTATTGAGTACTGGTGGTCGATGTAATCTATTATTCCAAAATTGCTGGCCTTGAGCCAAAATTTGATACCGATATTATCATCCTTTAAACTCCAAATATATTTAGATAGTGAGGTGATGAGTCCGTATTCAGTTTACCCGAATGATAGAAAGAATATATTCATAAGACATTGAGTGTATCATGCATAGATTTTTATTTTACTGATATTGCAAGAGACATTTTCTCCCGATAAAAAAATATTTTGAACAGAGAGTTGCGTTTGATAACATTAGACATATTAATATTATAATCGGACTTATATAAAGGAAGAGTGTTTCCGGGCTACGAATGAAGGTAACAGTTTGGAGAAAGGTTTCTCAAAAATATTAGCTCACCATAACACTATTTCTATTAATTAGGAACGACAAAAGCAGTATTAATAGCAAAATGTATATCTTTATTCCTCCTCTAAGTATTTGCACAACTTTGGACCTACTAGTATTCATTTTCATTTTCCTTTGATATAGATTACTGCATAATAATTACTTCCCTTTTCTCACCATGCTGTACCTCTTATCCTTTTTTCCAATCATGGATTTACCTAAAGAGTAACCGATCTAAATGAATTTAACAGAACATTCTTCAGCATAAAAATATCATTGACACAAAAAATATCATTGACGGAGATCATTCTTCCACTGTCTCACCTATATTTCTCCGATGAAAGAATTGCCAACTTACTGAGTCTTCGCTCGATACGATGCTCCAATTGCTGAGATATCACCGAAACAGCTGTAACAAAAGCGTCATGACTTTCAATATTGTTTGCTACCCACCTGTAAGACATTATTGACTGGGTAATCTCAAAACATGTCAACAGTTAGGAAAATGAACTGAGAGAAAAACCCATCACTCCTCAAGAATATTTTGTTGTTATGAAAATCCTGGAATTTGTTGGTCATTGTTTTTAGCCCGTTTATTCAATTTTTTAAAGATTACTTGTAGAAAGGCTCTACATTTTATCTGCATGTACTTCATAACACATATGATAACGATAGTTTGCAGATGATCAATATAGTCTAGTTTCAGATAAAACGAATAATTATTTCAGAAGGCACAAGGAGTTCATTATTATTCAATAAACTGGATTATTATACTGTTGAAAATAAAATTAAAAAAATTGCTGCTCTAAGATTAATAGCTATATGTTTTTGAGACTCTGATTGACGAAATATAGCCTTCACCTTTGAAAATCAGAAATTTCTATAGAATTTAGTTCTCTGGGCATGACATTGTCTAGGCATATAACAATTCACATAAAAAAAAAGAATATTAGTTAACACCATGCATATGCCATTAATTTACTCCATACATGGCACTCTGTATAGACACACATATATAAACTAGGAGGACCACAAACACATATACATCATACACACAGATATACACATACATATATGAGAGAGAGAGAAAGAGAGAGAGCGAGAGAGAGAGAGGAGAGAGAGAGTGAGAGAGAGAGAGCGAGAGCGAGAGCGAGAGAGAGAGAGAGTGAGTGAGTTAGTGAGTGAGTGAGAGACAGTGACGGAATTAGAAAAACTAAAATTGTTTGGGTTTGATATACAAAATATATATACATGTATACATGTACATAAGGAGAAAGCAAAGACTGAACAGTTTCAGACGATGAGTATTCATGCACATATATATATATATATATATATAAACAAATAGTAAATATGTATATGCATATGTACGTACAGGTATGTGCATACCGACATCCACCTGTATGTATAGGTGCATATCTGGGTACAGGACATTGCAAACAAAACGTAGACGAGAAAACACACAAGC
>NC_068993.1:22882722-22885475 GCF_001194135.2 Octopus bimaculoides
GTGTGTGTGTGTGTGTGTGTGTGTGTGTGTGTGTGTGTGTGTGTGTGTGTGTGTGTGTGTGTGTGTGTGAAACATCACACTTCATTACTACTGTTAAAATGTAGCAGAGAACAGGTTCTTATGTGTGTTGTGCGGTTGGTGACAGAACTGCTGACATCACGAAGGCTGCTTGGTAAGTTTACTTTTGGCTGCACTCTGTGATGAAAAACAAATGCGTGGACTATATATAGACGCAGAGTTAGCTGCAACCAAATACGAAAACTAAACTTAAAGCAATGGGACAGATATATGAATGAATAACTGTCACAATAGTAGGTGGCAATACCAGAGAATTTAATGTTTCTTTAACCGTAAAGATGAATTCTGCTTCTGCCAAAGTATTTCCAGACTGTTCAATTTAATCATGATTGCATGTAACCCAAGTCAGCAGCACCCATTCATTGACAATAAATCCTGAACTCTGGGCTGGTCCACGACATATAGTGATTCCCTGATTCACGCAGCTGATTTCAAAGAAGCCTATAGCAGTGTCAGAATTACTGGGTGCCTTCGTGAATGATGAGTAGGAATGGTAAGTTATCAGACGCCTCAAAATAGTAGCTAATCCAATAGGTCTCCAAAGTGTGATTCTATCAAATGTATCTACGATATTTGTATTTGGAACAACAAATACATCACAGCGTACAATCACATGCAGAACTTACCACAATTAAACTAGTTTCATGTTGGGTTACGGAAACACTGTCAAATGCAAGATATTGCTAGATCACTTTAAGGTTCCACCACTACAGTATATAAACAAGTATCGCATAAACTATTTTGTCGCTCTCTCATGTTAAGAATTCTGCGACCTTTACTGCCATTGTTCCTTTTCTTAGGATGAGGCTAAATATATATTTTTGATGGCCCATGGATACAGAAATTCCTGAAGTACATGAAATAAATCAAGGCGGTCAGTGAGAACGACAGGGTAGCTTGGAATAGTTTTGTCACCATTATTCGTGTTTCACTGAAGATTCACAAGCAAAAAAAAAGTAAGTTGTAAATCTCGTGAACAAGTTCAATGATGTAGGCTGCATGATAACCAAGAAAAATCTGGAAACTTTACATGATACATTCAAGAATACCAAAAGTGTGTGTATTAAGACGAATAACATGAACAGTTCTATCAGGATATAGATTCTTCGGACGCTACAAACAAGCAACGCATAATGAAAAGATGATGTGCGATGATATATATATGGGGGACTGATACGTAAATGTGATTCAAAGTATAATCGTAGATTTCTAGAAAGATTTATTTATAATTTTAAGCATTTGTCCATACTCTTGTATAACGTACATAGACATATGAATACGCGCTATATTGGATTCGTAAGTTCCTCTTTGTGTATTTTCAGATCCTACTTCAAGAATATATGCAAATTTAACCACTGTCACGTCAGAAATAGGTATATTTTAAAGTATCATTATCTACAAAAGCAAGATTTAGAGGAAATAATAGCAATTTTCTATACTTTCCACCTATTACGTAGCATTCACAGTCCAGAAACAACACGTGGAATTGTCTTATGGCAGTAGAGAATAGATACTCCCAGAATCATCCATTATTTTATCCAGTTATACTGAGTAATCCCACAAAACAAAAGTACCAGATTCTGAATTAGCAGGCGATCAGTAAATCGAGAGAAATGAATTAGGCTCAAATACACTGTAACTAAATATCAACGGTTAACAGTCTTATAAATGCACACGTACATTTAAAAAACGATTTAAGGAAATTAAGGGATAGCTATAACGGTAACATGGTTAAATAGCACATGGCCATAAAGCTGATTAACACAGAATTCAGTCCATCGTGTATTGTAGAAACTAATTACAACCTTCCTTTCAATCAGTGTATTTATCAAACGTTTCTTTGGAGTATTACGTAAAACTACATTTTCAAATTCTGATATTGAATAGCACAAGAGGTTGTTCTTACTTTGGTATATCTTAAGTAAATGTGTTACAGATCATTGTAAAAACAAAAGGGTTTATCATCGAATGATACTGAATTATAAATAAATGAGCAAGTAAGAAAATACACCAGAAATTCTGATAAACACATAAGATTTACTCCATAGATATTGTGAAAATAGATACAACTTGTCATTTATTCGCAGATGATATCTTTAGGTTAAATACTTTTGGAACTTATGCTCGACAGTTAGGTGAAGTGAGGCATATATGATAGTGTGTCCAATATAGAAAGGCGGTGCCACTCAAATAGAGGACTGGGATTCACGTACAATGCATTGGTAATCCGAGCAGAGTCGATATTAATTTCAATATTTAGGCAATCAGCATTTGAAAAAAAGAAGGAAAAAAAAACACTTTTACGGACACTATTTGAATTTAATACAGCAAATTTATAAAGCAAGTACCAACCACTCAACGTTCAAATTACTGATAGTGTAATACTTATAAAATGCATTTATAAATGCATTTAGAGATATGCAGATTTCATTACAGGCTTCATGAAAACGCCACGGAAACCCAACGTTAGGGATATTGCATAAACATTTTATTTTTACTTAGTTTGCAAATTAGCCAACATATTTACCTACTTGCAGACTACGCTTTCTCTGTAACTTATGACAACAAATATTTAATTAGTAAAATTATAGTTCCAGGGTGATTTGTTTTTTATTACTAGTGTATCGTAGAAACGTGTGTGTATATATATATATATGTATATATATATATATATA
>NC_068993.1:22885850-22886863 GCF_001194135.2 Octopus bimaculoides
ATATATATATATATATATATATAATATATGTATATATGTATGCGTGGGTGTGTGCGTATTCACACACACACACTCATAAACAGACATATATATTTGCATAAATACATACATCATAGATACAGCATACATATATACGTAACTCTGTTGCGCACACAAACAGATATTTTGTATTAAAAAAGCCCGCATGTGTGTGTATACTAAATTATTACTTAAATTATTGGCTTACTGATTGAATTTGTTAGAAAATTTATCGAATCCAAATTTTTCTTGTCACCATGAGACGGCAGTTTTTAAACAAACATTTTATCTTTACTTTTATCTTTCCTATGGAAATACTCTTCAAGAACAATTATAGAATATTGGCAAACACATAAATCAATTACCGATATCTGAGTTAATGGAATTCTTCAAGCGCACATATATTATTATATATGCATGAATAAATATGTGAACACATGTAAATACGTAGGTTCTTCAGGATGTGTTATTTAATGATTTGTTCCCAACAGAAGAAGAGCCCGTTTCCAACTCAAAAACCAAGGCTATGTTATTGGAATTAAGACAACATAAATAGAAAGTCAGGTACATATGCAAATCATGTATGCAAGCATATGCATATAAACATGTCAAAACATGAGAATTACTGTTTTTACATACACATAAATGTATTACAGAGAGAGAAAGAGAGAGAAGGAGGGAGACGAAGAGAAAGAGAGAGAGAGAGAGAGAGATGTTTGTGAATGTATACAGGGGTACATATGTACATTACAGGTTAAACTCTTGGAATATTTTGCTTGTTTTCATCGATCCATTAATGGATTGCAATTTACATTTCCTATTAACCGTGACTTCGTTGGTTTTCTGAAACGAAGCTTCTCGAATTTTAGCTGGGACATGTTAGCTACATAACTAACTCCAATATACTCCAATAATACACACACACACACACACACACACACGCACATATATATATATGCATATATCTATATATCTATATCTATATCTATATATAT
>NC_068993.1:22887457-22888053 GCF_001194135.2 Octopus bimaculoides
ATATATATATATATATATATATATATATATATATATAGGCGCAGGAGTGGATATGTGTTAAGAAGGTTGCATTGCGGGTTCAGTCCCACTGCGTAGCACCTTAGCCTCAAGTTGAACAAAGCCTTGTGAGAGGAAACTGAAAGAAGCCCGTCGTACATATATATGTATGCGTGTGTATGTCAGTATGTGTATATGCATTTCTGTATCTGTATGTGCTCCCATCATCGGTTGACAACAGATGTCTGTATGTTTACGTCCCCGTATTTAGTTGTTTGGCAAAACAGACCGATAGAATAAGTACTAGGCTTACAAAGAAGAAGTCCGGGGGTCGATTTGTTCGACAAGAGTTTGTGCTCCAGCTTGGCCGCAATCAAATGACTGAAACAAATATAAGAACAAATGAATAAAAGAATATGTATATAATCCGGTTGAAGATTTATTTATAATCAAGTAATCTATGCATTTGAGCATATAGCTGATTGAATTAGAATGAAAGTACAAGGGTGTTTTTATTTTACATTTGTGAGAGTAAACACAAAATTTAAGCATTAAGAGTAAGTGTATATGTATATATTATATTATATTATATTATATAT
>NC_068993.1:22888525-22890589 GCF_001194135.2 Octopus bimaculoides
AATTCTTTACCAATGGTTCCTCTTTCTCTCTCTTTTTCTTTTGGTTATGCAGATATAATCCTCTAACGACACACAATATGGTATATATAAGAATTCTGTACAATTCAAGTTATTTCAGGAAATTAATTTTATCCGTCATTCTGATGAGTCAGATTTGGCCTGTCTCGTTTTAATGTTACTTTCAGATTGATCAATCGTTGTATAATATTAAATAGTATGACAATATTGTTGAGACCGAATACAGAAGAAACAATAGTAAATTGATGTATTAAGAGGACTTGTTTTCTCCATTGTTCTTGTTTCTTGTTATGGAAACTCTGCGGATATGACTGGATTTTCAGACTTTTGCTTGAAAAAACAATCTTTACATTATTGTCTTGTCCTGTTGCCAATACCCATGGATGAACTTAAACTCCAGTGTTAAAACCCAGATGAAATTACACGCACTCACACACACACGCACACACATACACACGTGCATAAATATACACGAACACACGCGCATATACATACATGCGAGAGAGTTTCCATCTCTTCGTTGGTTGGCCCGAAGATTTAGGAGACAACACATGCCAAAACGATACTCTGTGAGGATCGATTCCACGCCATGTTTTTGCGAATTGAACTGCCTAACGCACAGCCACGGATGTATAAAAAGTGAATAAGCAGGAAATAATTGTATTTATTCCTTTTTACTTCAAAAGCATTGGTTTAGATAACTGAGGTACGATAGTGATGTATACAATGTTGTATACATTTTAAATGAATTGAAATTTGCTTATTAGATAGAGAGAGGAAACAAATGCCTAGTAGCACCTCTGAAAAGAGGGGAGAAAAGTTCAAGAAATCACGAACTAGTTCCATGCTCAGAGTAAAACAAATTTCTAAGCCTTGTTAGTCGGTCATGAATCAACTACAGACCTAATATAATTAGGCTCATCACTACAGGTTACTCATAATCAGCAGACACGGATTTATAGGAAGAGAAACAGATACACAAGTAATTTCAGCCAGTATAATTCTCATAGTAGCGAAAATGAAGGCAAGGGAAGTAAACCAAATATGGAAATAGCATGAATTTCGATGATCCAAGTAAGTGGTACTAATTGACATTAGTACAATAATAGTTCTAAATGAATTAAAATTTGCCTCTTGAAATATTATGTAAAAACCCGGTAGCAATTGTTAGCGATTCTGCAAGGAAATGAGAGATAATTTTATAAAATTAGTAACCTAGAGGCAGTTTTAGGGAAATTAAATGGAGAACACTTCAGGCAGTTAAGAATGAATTTCGCAGAATATTGATTTTAATGCTAGGAATGTCATAAAAAAATTTGCCAGTAGGTTTTAAACGTTTGTAAATTATCTCCCATTCACTTTGAAATTCTCCAATAATGCCAGTAGAAATTTTTCAGTTTCTAAAAGACAACTATAAGGCAGATTCGAATTCATTTTCATGTTTATATACTTATATAAATACATTTACACTCAGAGAGGCACCAGTGTATATATTATTTAATATCATTCTGTTTCGTGTAGTGCTTTGTGAAGGTACATCAAAATGACCTTGGGCTGTTTCGCTAACATCATCTTTCTTATGAAGTACTTCCTGCCTCACTCAACCAGTCTCCATTTTCTGCAAGAATGTTTCCATAGATGATCTTCCATAACAAGTTTCACGATTCCAAGAGAGAAAGAAAAAGTGAGGGAGAAAACAAAGCGAGAGAGAGAGAGAGAGAGAGAGAGAGAGAGAGAGAGATAAAGAGAGAGAAGAGGAATAGAGACTACGGGAAGAATCGCATCTAGAACTTTATTCTTGACCTATGTAAATTGAAAAGGAAAGTTGAAAAGGTGACAAAATCCGAATATAAATTCAGAAAGCAGAACAAAACTGCAGTATATTCTAACCATGTCGACAGTCGAATTTTCCATTAAAGGAAAGCTTACCAGTTCCCTGTCTTCTTCTCAGTCTGTCTGCCTGCCAGGATGTCTGTCAGTCTGTCTGTCTGTCAGCTTGTCTGTCAATTTATCTATATGCATGTGAGTGTGTGAGTATGTATGATA
>NC_068993.1:22890615-22892835 GCF_001194135.2 Octopus bimaculoides
TATATATATATATATATAGATAGATAGATAGATAGATAAACAGATAGATAGATAGATAGATAGATAGGAAGACAGAGGGTGCGTGTGTTTGAGACAGAGAGAGGGAGAGAGAGAAGGAGAGAAAGAGAGAGAAAGAACAAGAAAGAGTTAAAGTGTATGGTTATGTTTGCAGAGATAATATCATTTATGAATTTGTTGAAATAAATGAATTAAATTTGTGTAACGTGTTAATAGCTGCAATTGACGTCTGACAAACTAGAAATGTACACACATGTATGCGCATTTAATTATGTGTTCATACTTATAAATATACATATATACATATACGCACAGACAAGTATACACACACACAAATTACACATACACTCCCTCTATATATATAGACACACACACACACACACACACACACACACACACACACTCACAAACACAAGCACTTGCACACGTATTTACATTTCTGAAGCAGTTAAATTGTAGCATCAGCCATTTACACTTTTCGTGAATTTTAATTTATTTATCACAATAAATGCACGCAGTTTTCATAATCTCATCTAAATACTTGCGATTTATATATTAAGTTACGCACTATCATATCTAAACACATAACCGAATAAATAAAATCAGAGATACGCACAGAGAAAACACGTTCAAATACACACACACACACACACACACAGACACACACACACACACACACACACACACACACACACACACACACACACACACACACACACACACACACACACACACACACACACAGGTACTAACACATAATGAATGCTACACGTGCACAAGCAATGAAATAATTCTTTTTTTGACGATTTCAAATTTTCTTTCTCATTAGATTAATGTAATACATTTTTGTCATTTGACTATGGAGGATGATGTTTTCCAAAGACTGTCTAAGCTTTCCAATACACGTGGGATATGGATTGTCATGTGAAGTGAATTCGTTTAACTTTATATTCTTTGAATGTCAGCGTTCGAGAATGTATTCACCAATTCAGATCTCTAATATCTAATTAAGCTCGCACTCACTTGCTATTCATTGTGAAATCATAAAATGTGTGGATAAAAGTAGCGTGCAGTAAAATGTATGATATCTCTCTTGCAGTTCTGAAAGGCCGGTATTCTACACAACTCACCTAGAATTATGTACACACTTTTAGTACTTGCTAAATTTTGTTTTGTTATTGAGTTACTGTTAACACTGCTCAAACATATTTATCACGTGCATGTAGTTTGCTGAATATTAGTGCAGTTAACATTTTATCGCTTCAAAAATTCTGTGTTGTTCTTTTTTAGGGTCTGCAAATATCAGGAAGTATATCTCTGGCTTCTTTTAGTCTAATGTCATTCAGATCAACGCTACCCATTTTCTATTTCACTAAACAAACACAATTGACGTCTGCAATTTAATTGTTGAATGTCAGGCCGTTTCTGAAGGACAATTGGTTACTATGGAACATGGTATCGTTTCTGCTACGTTCATCTTGTGAAGTCAACCGAAATACTGCACCAGACTTAAAAGTACTCCCATACATCTCCGCACACAAACCTAGAAACAATGAGGCCTTCAACATTATCATTCGAAATTAGCCATTCTCACAGGAGATAAAACAATGATAAAATTTGAGGCTCACAAAAAATTATCAAGAGCAAAATGCAACCGAAATCATTGAAAAAATATTAGCTAACGCAAGACAATACCCATTAACAACGGAACCAAAAGTAACAATATGCGGGCGGCCTAACTGTGGCACATGCACCCACATTTTGGAGGATACAGAGTTCCACTTTAAACAAGGTGAAATATTTAAGATAAAGCAAAGAATATATAAAGGGGCAACTTTAATAAATATCATCCACAACTCAACATGAACGCACAACATAATACAGGACACTACTAACCTTACCAATAATACCACTAATTTCCATACATCCCACGCGATTCATATTACAGTAGTTATATCTACCCTAATTACATCAGTTCCAGAAATGCTTACCTCTCTTGCATGTAATCTTTTCACTCAGGGACTATTAGATTCGATGCCGTTTGGAAATAGGCTCTTATTCAAAGTCAGTGAACAGCTTTTGACGATACCTGTATGACCCTAAAGCTCTTTAACAATTCATAATAATGACTTTTATACCTCTTAATTCAACCTCAGTTCATCTAATTGTATACATATATATATATATATATATATATATATA
>NC_068993.1:22893209-22894888 GCF_001194135.2 Octopus bimaculoides
TGTGTGTGTGTGTGTGTGTGTGTGTGTGTGTGTGTGTGTGTGTGTATTCGTCCGCGAGCGTATGTTCCTTATGCATTCCAAAATTGGGTTTCCCATTTTCATGTATGGAGTATCAAAATATTCAGTAACTTTTTGGCTACCAAATAAACTATATTTTCATTTACATATATTTTACGTTATCTCAACAACCAGCTATAGTTATTTGAAAGACACAGCTCTAAAACGACCAGGTTTCCTTAGAAAGTTAAATAGTTTCACACTTTCAATTACAACCAAAATTACAAAGTGTTGCATTATGAGAGTGACGATTTTTCAATAATGAAAGTAATGTTTCGCCTAATTAGTCACATCTGTACTATAATAAAGAAAGTTGCTTATCATCTATAAGGTGATAAGGCTATAGAATTGTTTCACTTTCATTCGTTCACTTTTAATTCTAATGTGATAACATTAAGATCATCTTCTTTCTATTATATTAGAAATAAATGAATAATTTACATCCTAATGTGAACAACATTACGCAGCGGCAACTTTCCGTCTTTACAACCACCACAGCAGAATGGTGTGTCAGTGTATGTGATGATTGACATAACGATCGTCTGGATGTGAAACTCTTGACACAAGACAATGAGGTAGCAAGTCCAAGGTATATAAAAATGCATATTTACCGTTCAGTTATCAGTTAATAATTATCGCAGCAGTTGCAAGGCTGCAAGGTATTTGCAGTTACATATTTACCCTTAAATTAACATTTTATACTTGTGCTTAATATATATATATATAATAAGAAATTTCTCTATAATGAATATTGTGGAATTTACCGTTAAATTAGCAGTTCATACATGTGCTTCTATTTGGCTGATTTATACTGCATACAAAAATAAAAACATACCACATACATACAACTACTTACAAAAATAGGGATGGATGTATAATTTCTTTCTGTGTTCATAATTTTTTGTGTACAATATTGAAAAGAATATACCACCAAATAAAATACATAATCTCTCCAGAAACAAGTATAAAGCAAGGAGGATTGTAGAAAACGGAAGACGAGAGTCTGAAGAGAGAAGTGAGATGAGGTTTTCTCAAGAACAGCAAATGCATGATGCAGCGCTTAATGCTGGATCATTAAATGAATGTTTTAATGTTTAGACAGAGGTCCAATAGAATAGCTCTCAGAAACAGACTACATACAAATTCCTTCCTCACAACTCCTGAAGCTTTTTTCAGATATGATCCATCTCATTCTTATAAAAAATGTTCTGTCCAAATTGGTGTGCTAAACTGGCATACTTGGTGTGCTAAACTGGCATAATAGACTAACCTTCCTCAGAACGCATTACAGTGACAGAGAGCCCCGACCCGTCGTGTCGAGGTCCACGTGAATCCAAATAATTCAATGTATGCTGAAATATTTCTACATGCACCCCACACATATATAACGCGCATCAGTTTCCGTCTACCAAATCCATTCACAAGGCTGTTTTCGGCCCGAGGCTATAGTAGAAGACACTTGCCAAAGGTGCTATACAGTGGGACTGAACCCGGAACCATGTGGTTGGTAGGCAAGCTACTTACCACAAAGCCACACCTGCGCCTATACAGCCACTTCTGCATCTATCTACACACACACACACACACACACACACACACACACACACACACACACACACACA
>NC_068993.1:22894898-22896123 GCF_001194135.2 Octopus bimaculoides
CACACACACACACACACACACACACACACACACACACACACACACACACATACATATATATTCATATATATGTGTGTGTGTGTTTGTGTGTTTGTGTGTTTGTCTGTAAATGAAAAATACATATTAAGTACAGGACATCACCAACGAGTAGAGTTTATCATTTTTAATATTTGTGTGTGTGATATATTAAAAATATTAAAAATGATAAACTCCATATAGATACTCAAGGTATTATAAAAAAACAACCCAATCACTACTCACTCGACTAGTTACTATCGCTCTATCCTGCATTTTATTAATACTATTTTTCTTCTTCTCCCCATCCCTCATCTTCTCCGTCATCTTCTTCTTCCTTTCCACCACCTCCTCCCTTACTTTATTACTACTACTGCTGTTTAGAATAACACCTACGCAAACATTATAAACAATACAGTTCACTACGTCCATCAACAGGTCAATGTCAGGACATCCAACCATTTAACACTCTACAACTATCATAGCACTCCTTCTTCGAACCCACAAGAGTTAACAAGTGAAAGAGAGGCAGTCAGAAACAAGAAAAATGCCCCTGTTATTTGAATACTATACAAATATGTCTTTAAAAAGACTTTTCTTTTAAATTTACCAAAATTTAATTTTTCAATAATTTTTCAAAAGTTTGTTACTCATATTTACTGTTGAAAAGATCTCAAGGATCGAAAACGGTTCTGTAATGTTCCTTATAAAAGTATTTTAGCATTTTCTACTTTGTCTTTTTTCCATTGACCGTTGACTGAACACTATTCAATTTTTTTTCTCCGTGTTTTTCTCCTTGTCTCCGTATTCTTTCTGTTGAAGAGCGTAGCTCGAAACGTCAAAGACTTTCCGTATTCCCGAGCGTCACACTAATATATCCTTTTGTTATTTACACCACCTGTCCTCGTCTGTTGTTATTATTTGTATATTCTCCCATATATATATATATGTATGTATATATAATTATAGTTGAAATTTACAGAAAAACAAAAAAATAATTATAATTAGGGCTTTTCCAGCGACGTCCATCCCGTTCCACGCAGGTATGTGTGTGTATATATGTTGGAGTGCACAAGGATATACGTATGTGTATGCATATATGTAGATAAACATATGTTCATGTATGTGTTATTATGACTGTGTTTCTTGATCGGTGTATGTGTAAGTGTAAGTGTGCATCTGTGTAGATATATATATATATATATATATA
>NC_068993.1:22896222-22902797 GCF_001194135.2 Octopus bimaculoides
TGTGTGTGTGTGTGTGTGTGTGTGTGTGTGTGTGTGTGTGTGTATGTATGTATGTATATATATACCCACATGGATTCCTTACATGGATGTTTACTGTTGGAATGGAACTATACTCGAAGTACCGTTTCTTCTTTGTTCTTTCTTCTACGCATCGCTCTCATTTCTTACTACAAATATCCTGTTATAGATGTAATAATCCATTATTCTACTATTACCGTCTCCGATGAAGGGATACATGGAATTTTCCCTGAAACAGCTGTAAGACTTTATACATACAATATAATTTTACTAACGCCATTGATCTCTTTATCGTATTCTTTTTTATATATACAAACACTAATTCACGACCCATGCTATATTCCCCACTCATGTTGCAACCACGTCAGGGGCAAAACTAGTCGGTATACAGCACTTACTCGGTATTACCTGTATCTTTAGGGTTTGGTTGACTCCAATACCCTTCGTAACCTTTATATGAATATAATATATATATGAATAATTTCACTGGAAAAAGATACATAAGGTTTGCCAAGAATTATCTTTCTCATCGTAGATCGGTGGTTATCGGACGCTGACGAAGGGAAATAACCCTGAAACTCGGGTCCGTTCGTGCTACAGATCACGATGAGAGGGATAACTTCCCTTGGCCAAACAAACAGGACACAGAAGTGTGTCGATAAGCCAGCTGGAGGAGATGTCCTCCTGGGGCTAAAAGCAACAGTAACATCCACCCCTAGGGGTCAGCCACATTTAAGTGGCAATATACTTCACTTTATCGTGCAGTTACTGTTAATACCTCATTTAGAGAATTAACATTGCTTGTTTTCACTTTTTCGATATCAGTGAATAATTTCACTGGAAAAAGATACATAAGGTTTGCCAAGAATCATCTTTCTCATCGGAGATCGGTGGATATCGGACGCTGACGAAGGGAAATAACCCTGAAAGGTCACATTTACCGCATAGGGAGTTACATGGGTGAGCATTTATTATTATTGACTATTGCATTTCATAATCTTTCTAACAATTATCTACATGGATTACCATTGAACTTTAAAAGCTCAAAGACAATATAATGTAATGATATATTTAGTTTTTTTATATACTTATTATTTTTTTGTAAAATATATTCTTTTCATTTTCCTCCCTAGCCGGAAGATCGGAGATCCTTATCGATATAGCCATGACTAAACTATTAATGGTTGATTTAGAATGATTTGAAGAAACGTTAATATATTGTATTACTTGATTACGCGTTCTATTTGGATACTAAAGTTTAGTATTAAGATGTAATGTAACATCTAGGAAATTCACAACTTTGGTCTTCATATTATATACTATAGTACGATTAAAGCATTCTATAATTAAGTTGTAATTAAGTAATAACTATATTGACTTATAAATTATCAATTTCCTTTCAAAAATATACAACGATATTATTGTTATTTGCCAAACGGGCATATGGCGTAGTGGTTACGAGTACGGGCTAACTAACCCCAAGATTCCGAGTTCGATTCCAGGCAGTGGCCTGAATAATAATAATAATAATAATAATAATAATAAAATCGAAAAATACCTTAGGAATGAGAACCCAGGTTAGAAATTTCCCTAAGACACCTGATGAAAGTTGGAGGATATATCAGCCGAGACGTTGTGTTAACAACAAACAGGATGAGGACAAATATCCGTCAAATATAAATAATGTATCTGTATAGGGTTGATAAAGCAGAAACAACACTAGTTTGATGAGGCAGAAACAGCATGGAATTGTCTGCATAAAGACTGAAAATATTGCTTTGTTCTGGACTAGTCCATGTTGTTAAGTATGCCACAATCAGTATCGGTAAGTGTTGATCAATATATTTATACGCCAACACTCAGCTCTTCATTTACATGCATTATCTTCTGAAACACAAATCTATTTGTGATTAATTGGTATAGTTTGCTAGAGAGTGAAAAAAAAGTAGTTTTTTTAAAAATAAATAGTGACATGCTATTTCTTCTGTCTTTAATAAACTAATATGCACATCAGCAACCTCGTTTGAACTGACTTATCCATATTAAGACTATAAGAATCGTTCACTGATATGAGCATATACCATTGCCAAGGAGGATGAAAATGAAGAAAATAAACTAAACATATATTGACAGGGATCCGAATTAAACTACCTGTATCATCTGTATTTTGCTCAAGTGAAACTATTATCATTAGTTACAACTACCATGGAATCGTACTCACTCATATACATATATAATGAACAACTTCCCTTCATCGACTAACATCTACGGATGACGAATAAAATAACAAGCATCACTTTAACAATATATTGAGTGGTCATATATTTTTACACTTACGCGCAACACATTGAATGATCATATATTTTTATACGTACGCGCTCTGAGAGTACTCTGGCAGAGATACGATGTGGGAGTTCAGTCTAGACAGAGTTATACGAAACAAGAACATTATGGCTGTATATAGCAGAGTTCATGGGCAATTTTTCCTATGTACAGAAGAATCATAATAGCATCTCTCCCCCACTTCAGCCGACAAGATATTTCAAATAACCCTATGCATGACATTGATCAAGTGGTCCTCTCCATAGCAAAAAATCTTAGCGAATAGTCCGTATTGGCTAATTGCTTTTCGAAGATTTATCCTAACAATTGATTAACGTTCTTCTTCTAGATGGGGTGGCGCTTGCATTACACAGACTATGGACAACTGATATATAATATGAGTCACTGTTCAAAAGTCCTAAAAACTTCTTTTCATTGACTGGTGATTTTGTCCATAGTCTCGTGTACATACTTCCATTCTTTTACCTTCAGAGGTGTGATTCTTGCCGCACGGGACCCAAAAGCATGCGTTATAAGACTGTGTAGCATTTTGTAATTTTTTAATCAGCAGCGGCCTGCATTTCTGCCTCAATATTCTACCACTAGATATTCTACATTTTTAGTGGAATGTACTTTCATTAGAGCTCCACAAGAATTACTATACTTCAGATTTTTCTGCAGGAGGCAGTTTTACAGTAAGAAGTACAATTATTACTTGGTCATTTTCATCAAACCATTACCACAATTTGGAGGAAACTGTACCGGATACGTTCTTAGTGTTATTGTTCAGTTCATCACGTGTTCTTACCTTGTGCCAGAATAGTTCGCTGTGCCGAATCTGTCTTGCAACAAGGTCTGTGTATCTCGGAAGTAGAGTTGAACAACAAAAACGTTTGGGACGCTTAACTGTCTTATGTGATGGAGCACGAGAAATTAATGGTCAAGCTCACATTCGTTCTAACATGGGCGTGTCCTGTCCAGCATTCCCCACCACACAGGAACGACATTGTAATTTACGGTTACGGACAATCACGTAGTCCAGTAAGTACCATTGCTTCGATCTTGGATGTGTCCATGTTGCTACACTGTCACCTTTGTGCTGGAATTGTTTTCTGAAAATAAACAGCTTAAACTCGGTGCACCAATCGAACAAGTATAACCAGATGTATTTTGCATTACCTACACTGAACCCTGCCCGGCAACTACATGTCTGGCAATCCTTGCCGACTCTGGCATTCAAGTCGCAATGAAGGAAATCTTGTCCGAATAAGCAGTAAATTTCGGAGATACATTCATACATGCATACAGACATACACACACATACATACATACATGCATGCATGCATCCATCTATCCATCGATACATACAAACATACATGCGTATATAAATATATGCATACATGCACCGCATATATATTTCACTTAGTATAGGTGAGTTTTCTTTTGAAAGATTAATCCTCGGAAATCTGTTTTTCATCCGTCACTATTTGCAAATATTTAATTATGCATTTCACACAATCATAATCACAACCAGAAGTTAATTATAATTGCAGCTGGAATGTTAACTGTTATACGACTGAAAACTTTAGAAATATACTTTTGCGTGCTTGGGAAACATCGAGAAATATTGCATACATACAATGAGTATAATATAAATTTTATGAAATTTGTTTCTACTTATATAAACTGATGAAATGAAAATATATTTTCTAATGAAACATAAATCTAATTAAACTAAAATAAAATTTAGCATTTGTATAACACGTCCCATAACTCTTTTGTCATTTATTCCCTTTCCAGTTCAACCCTTCTTCTCTGCATCCGTCTCTATGTTCCTTGCTCTTCTCTCCGCTCATCGTGCACTTCAACATGCAACTCAATCATCTATATCAGCTATTATTATTATATGGATGTATACGCTGCATTATTATCGCAGGAGGCACATTCACCACAATTTGCTACCAAGATTATTAGATAACTGCATTACAATCGAGTTCCTATGTATAGAAATGTGCCAAATGTAAATCTGCGTTGCGTGTATATTAAATACATATTTTATAAGAAATATAATAATAAGTATCTCTCTCTCACTTTCTCTCTCTTTCTCTCTCTATCTTTCTATCCCTCTCTCTCAGTCCCTGCCTTCTCGCTCTTGCCTTTTCACATACACACTCCTACACAAGTTACAAGAATAATTATATGACCGCTTAGGAATGTATAGATACTATTAGTTCGCTTTTAAAGCTGGATTTATCGAGGATTTCATTTATGATTGTCATATTCACCGAATATTCGATGAATGTTGGGATAACAATAACAAAGAAAGTTCATTCTAAATAATTTTTCAAATTAATTCTGTAAGAACAGCTGTAACCAAAATGGCTGCATTTTCTAACATCAATGTGATAGACATTTATTTTTGAAATATACATATGTTCAAAATTATATATTCATTACACAAGCGTATACTTAAACAAACGGATAATTTATAAGTTATTTAATATAAACGTGCTTTTATATTGTCATCTCAACATTTGCATTAAAGTCGATTAAAACAATTACCAGGCAAATGTGTGTAAAACAAGCTGCCATAATTATGTTCAACGGTGAATCCAGAATTTGTGTTAAGCTATATGTACATATGTGTTTGTATGTCAATAAGTATATGCAAAGATGCATACATACATGCATGCATTCATAAACACATATGTATAAATACATATGTGTGTGTGTATTCATATATATATATACACACACACATATACGCATATTGATGTTTAATGCGTGTATATACACACATATCCTTGTACATACATACACATTTATATAAGCAGTGATAATGTTGACGTAGACGTAATGGAATTCTTGTTTAATTGAACAGGGAATATTACAAGACAAGAACTTGAATGTAAAATTATTGCAGATGAAGTTGGAATCGAAATTTAAATGTGACTTTCGCGTGGGTTAGGTTAGAAAATTATAGAGAATAGATTGAAGGGAAATCTGAATACCCGTTAGTAGCTTGTTGAAACTGTCGTTAAATTTGAAGGACCATTTTGTTCCCTCGTAACACCATCTCGTGCATATAGAAGACATGAAAAACTGGGTAAGAATTTCTGGGTATGAAGAAAATTCAGAGTGTCGGACCTACTGAAACTCATAGGGCAAAGGTTTCGAATCTTTTAACTTATTTGAGGATAAATTATTTCTGGGTGGCATAAGATAACCTTCACTAAAATAACCGCCCCGTTTATCTCTCAGTATCTCTCATCTGACAGCATATTACTGGTTTCTTCTGCTACTAGAAAACTGAATTCACATTGTAGCCACGCTTTTCCTTTAGCTGAACACATTTTTCTTAATACTGAGCAATAGGTGAAAAACCATGAGAGGAAAGTGGCTCACCATTCCAGATTTTGAAAGAGGAGCGAGATTTCTCTCCACTATATACGAAATGTATACGAGTGATCCACTATATACGAGATATGCCAAAGATGTTCACCATCATCGTGGCCCTATTGTGAAAATAGTTAAGCACCGTCTTTCATCAGGAAAACTGAGTGGTTGAGTTGAACAGAGGGTTAGCTTCATATACATTAAGCCTATCATCAAACACACTAACTAACCCTTGGCCAAACAGTAATGATTATTTATGCAGAGATAATAATAAGCATGATCACGCAGCGTTACTTCGACTGTTGATCAATTAACTAAACTAATTATGCACCATGATATAAATTAAGCTGTGGGGTATTTTGTCGATTCACGGTTTAATTATTTATATATTACCCATAACACGGGAAATTATGCAATGGGTAATTTATACGCGATCACTTGTGTTAGTACCCTGATTAATTAATATAAACATGCAGCACAGCAGTCTTATGTCGATAAAGTTGGCTCTTGTTACATCACGCAAAAAAGGCTTAACGAAAGAGCATTAGGAAATAAAATATCTCATGCACATTACGATAAATATGCAATTAAATAAGTCTTGTTCCTGTTAATTGTGAATAAACATTTGTATAATTTGTGAGTCTTTCTCCCACTCTTTCTCTTAATGAATGCGTTTTTTGTTTATGATTCCTGTGCACACACGCATATGTAATAATGCACATATACATGTAAATATATATGTATATGTGTATCCATCTATCTATCTATCTACCTATCTATCTATCTATCTATCTATTCATCCCTCACTCTCTTTATATATACATATATACACACATATA
>NC_068993.1:22902969-22921969 GCF_001194135.2 Octopus bimaculoides
CCTTCATTTTCTACAATGCTCTTCCATCTATCTGGTAGTTCTTGCAAGGTCCCTCTTCCAAAATTCACTTGTCCCTGACGAGTAATACTCCTTAACTACTCTTCTGAATTCTTCTACAGAATTCATATACTTTCCGTCCAAAATATTTTGAAGACTACGGAATAAATGATAATCAGCTGCAGTGATGTCCGGCGAATACGGTGGATGGGGCATCATTTCCAATTCAAACTGCTCCACCCTTTGGAATATCATCCTCCTTGTATTTGGCTGAGCATTATCTTGATGGAAGTTCTCCCTTCGTCTTGAAACCAAAGATGGTAGTTTCTCTTCTGGTGCTGGTAATGATGAATAATTGAATGATCAAATCCAAGTTTTTCTACCAGTTTCTCGGAGTTTGCAGGACGTCTTCGTCGAGCTCTGCAGGTCTTCTAAAACGAGGCTTATCTTCTAGGCTGTAGTTTTCAGCACAGAATTTCTGGAAACTCCGTTGACACTGGCTTGCGCTTATTGTCCGATCCCCATGTACTGCATTAATATTCCTCACACTTTCCATTGTGCTGTTGCCTTTATTGAACTCATAACGGAAAATATGCCGAATATGATCCTTTGTCACTTCCATTGTAGCTTTGAAAAAATAACTGTTAAAATCGAACTACACTCTTCAAGACTTGCACTAAGAATAAGTACAAGTTAAAATGCTCCTCCATAACATGATCTGGTCCAAATAGCGTCAATTCATACCTGAGGAAGAATAAGAACACTGTTGCTGAAAGAAGGAATGTGAGCACGAATAGTATCCCCGTTAACAGAACCAAATAAGATAATGCAGCGTGTAACTTCAGGTGGAATGGTGAATGCAAATTTAATAAACAACTGTATGGTAAAGAACGTGGTTTACAAATGTGAAGTGAAAGCGGATACACTAAAATATAAGTAGATGGGTGCATCCGGAGACAAGAAAAATCGACTGCACAACCATCTCACGTAATTTTCCAATGAAAACAAAAGGCACTGCACATCATTATCTAACTTCATCTGGAGTCTCAATCAGAATGGAGCGAATCATACAATGAACATTTTTCTATAGCAAAAATCGCTAGATCATAGGATAGAACATCGCGAGTGTGTAACTTATATCGGGAGGAAACTCTGGAAATCATCACATCCATGAAACACATAATTAATACGCATTCCTAATTCATTGTATCATGCAAACATAAGATCAACGCAGCGTTCGAGCACATTACGAAACAAAAAAAAATAACCATGAATATCATCTAACTGAACAAGCGAAAAATCTATAAACGAAGTAAACAAAAAAAAACAAAAAAAACAAAACAAGAAAATATTATTTTCCTATCTTATATCACTGTACCGCCATAAGTGATTAAAAAGACCCTTTAAGAGAACATCATTTATCAACTCAGGCAATGAACTTTGACACAAAAACAAAGCTTGCTTCCTGGAATTACAACGTTTGAATTCATTGAGGAAATACCTGCTATGACTGAGGCTAAACGAATGACCTATATTAAACATCCAAACATGTGCACATACAAATATCAAAACAAGCATAGCGTCACCACACAGTCCTCTCTCTCCTTTATCGTTACTATTCCTTTCTTTCGTTCCATCACCGACTCGTCTTCCTTACCAAATACACATAGGACCGCCCACATATCCCAATGATAGTCCTGATTGCTGAAAATTGATTAACTTACTTAGGTTAAACATTCGTTACTTCCGACTTTAACGTCATATCATGTCAAGAAATAAATAACGAACTAAGACCTACATGATGTCCTTGGATATTACAAATTGTACTATAATCAACCGAGGAATAGGGGCTATAGTCGTAAGAAACATCGAAACTTTGGAAACGCCCGTAGCGATGTATTAAAATATTTATAAATTCCATTCATGGATAATTATTATTATTTTTACTACTACGTTCGTATCTTTGAGTCGTAGCCGACATAATAAAACAGAGCTGTTATATGCGTAGTCAAAAACGTTTAACGTAGACGAAGATATGTATATAGCACGTATGAAGGTATGTATGCATGCATGTATGTATGTATTGTTCAGATAAGGCAAAGTAGAGCAAATTGTAGACATTTGTATATTTCTCATCAACATATCATACCCTACTTTATATTATAATCGAAATATTTCTAAGAAAATAACCAAAAACGAAGTAACATGAGTGGCAGGGATGTCTATTAGGTTGTAGTTTAGATCCGTCTCTAACTTCACCCCATACAGAGTAAACGATTCTTGCTATAGCCTTGGAACGACACTGTGCGGAGTCTACACATATGTATGCATGTGTGCGTGTGTGTGTGTGTGTGTCTGTAAGTGTGTGAGCTTTTCTCATGCGTGTAACGTTAAAGTTCATTGTGTCAAAGTTCATTGCCTGAGTTGATAAATGATGTTCTCTTAAAGGGTATTTTTAATCACTTATGGCGGTACAGTGATATAAGATAGGAAAATAATGTTGTCTTGTTTTGTTTTGTTTTTTTGTTTACTTCGTTTATAGATTTTTCGCTTGTTCAGTTAGATGCTATTCATGGTTAATTTTTTCTGTTTCGTAATGTGCTCGAACGCTGCGTTGATCTTATGTTTGCATGATACAATGAATTAGGAATGCGTATTAATTATGTGTTTCATGGATGTGATGATTTCCAGAGTTTCCTCCCGATATAAGTTACACACTCGCGATGTTCTATTCTATGATCTAGCTATTTTTGCTATAGAAAAATGTTCATTGTATGATTCGCTCCATTCTGATTGAGACTCCAGATGAAGTTAGATAATGATGTGCAGTGTCGGTGAGAAGCAAAAAAAGCCGTAAGACACTCGAAGCCTTCCTAGGTAAAAATATAGCAAACATTTTATTGGTGAGTTAGGAACCTGTAATCTATAAACCTCACTTCACAAATTGCGATAACAAATACGAAATGAAATGGACAAACAAGACAAGAAAAAGGATAAAAATATTTGTTTTGAATTTGGTAAACAATGCCGTGAACGCGAAAGTTAATAATCCGGTGGGAACCGTAATCGATGAAGAAAAATTTCGTATAGTTTTTATGTTTAATTTTGTGATAGCTACACCTGCGATGACAGACAAAAAAGCAGTACAAACGGGAAAAAAATAAGCGTAGAAACAATAAGAGAAATAAAAAAAAAGTAAATGCTCATGAAAAAGAAATCGCAGCTACGATAATATAAACTATCCGATGTAAATGATTAAATTTATATGTATTCTATTGTAAAAATGTAAATGTCACTACGGATACTAACATAACCAGTGCAGTATATACAAAGTATTGATAATTAGCTACCACCACCGCCACCACTACCACAGTCACCAATAACTAAAAATAATAATTGTAATAATAATAATAATAATAATAATAATAATAATAATAATAATAATAATAATAATAATAATAAATGGTAAAGAGCTGGAAACACTGAAATGACAACGTTTCCCTAAAAGAAATGGAGAAACTTTCAAAATACAAAGACCTGGAAATAGAGGTAACTCGAATGTGGAATCTAAAAACAGAAACAATTCCTATCATAGTAGGTGCCTTAGAAACATAACAAGTAACTGGAGAATATGTGGCGATCGAATAGAAATAATAAATCATATCTCTGGCTGCCCAGTCCTGGTTAAGTAGGAATATATTCACAGACACGACAGAGCTGGGACCTATATACACTGGAAGCTATGCCAACACTATGGAATAACAACAGAAAAAAGATGGTATAAACACACGCCAGTAAAGGTCACAGAAAACGAGAAAGCAACCATACTCTGGGATATGCCAATACACACAGATAGAGAAATTAAGGCCAATAGACCAGATATAGTTGTCAAAGATCATGAAGAAAAAAAAATGCTTTCTAATTGATACATCAATACCAGCAGATGACAACGTTTCCCTAAAAGAAATGGAAAAACTTTCAAAATACAAAGACATGGAAATAGAGGTAACTCGAATGTGGAATCTAAAAACAGAAACAATTCCTATCATAGTAGGTGCCTTAGGTATAATAAAAAAAATATTCAGACAAATACATAACAAAAACACCAGGACTTACAAATATATATAACATACAGAAAATTGCACTACTGGGCACTGCACACATCCTACGCAAAACACTTTCAATACAGTAACCATAAGAACATCACAGCAAACCACAGTACATACCCAAGGCACAGAGAGCTGCGCTCAGTAGTGAAGTCAAAGCACGTTATAAAAATAAAAATACTGAATAATAATAATAAATGCCCTGATGCAGTACAAGGCAGTGACTCATATAGCTTCTGATCTTAACTGACTGGAAATATTATCATGTACATTGTATTGGCATAAAATATGGGCTACAGCGAATATTCGGCTCAGTACCACAGATTTACTTGTCAGTTGTTTGACCTTAACCAGTTGAGCATGTCCCTTAGTGGCTGACGATATGTGCATCACTCATCACGAGCAAAAGTAGCTGGGGAGCATCATACCCATGTGTTGAAAGGAATTTTTTGGGGTTTAGATGATTCACCTTTGGAAACATGGGTGCTCAACATCCTTAAACAACTCTTATTCAGGGACCTTTCAAGTTACTCAACCTGAAGAAAATTCTAACTGGGCCCCACCTACAAGGTCATGCGCTGTTTATCTTGATATGAGATCCCCATGTCGTGCACATGTGGTTGTGATGCATGTGCCTTGTGTACTCTTATCAGACGAGTAGTCATGATGGGTATACTGGGCTTCGTATATTTTACCCCTTTGATGGCATTGGGTAGCGATTTTCTTCACTACTTCAGGGAGTGACGACCCTGCCTGACACAAGCCCCGGGCTCAGTTGGCTCCGGCTGACAGTACTCGGTATGGGCCCCTATCCAGGGTTACGGAAAAGAGACAACCTTCAAAGAAATCCCCGAAGGCAGTTTAGTGCTCGACTCGACACTCTTCCGGTAACTCTTGCAACCAAGCTGGTGTGAAACGTAATGCTCTGCACTCCTTTGGACTACGTCAGCAAGGTCGAGAGAGGAATCTTGACGATTGGGGTACCCAGTATTTTCTTATATTTAGTCCAGGCCTGCGCAAAAATGGAGAAGACACTTCAGTGCTGCAGTAAAAAGTGGCAGAAAATACACAGTAAGTAGCAGTCACGAGTGGTAAGTCTATTGTTGTTGGCGTAGGATAGTGGCGCTACGGGTTACCCCTGACGGTGGGAAGGACCCTCGTGTCCCATTGGTAAGCTACTGCACACCTCAAGCTGGGCAGCCCTCGGTTAATTAGATGCTGACCCGCCACAAGCCGCCTGCTTCATTGGGTGCTTGGAGCTAAGAGTTTTACTTGAAAAACGGCCTCAAACCTCTGCACCAGGCAAACAATCAATAGATAAGAAGCCACCATTCCTGCAGTTAGCACGCTGGAATGTCAGGACCATGTGCCCTGGCATATCTGATGAGCTACTCAGAGTTGAAGACACAAGAAAGTCGGCCAACATTGACCGCGAACTAAAGAGGCTCAACATAGATATTGCTGGACTGCAGGAGACAAGACTCTCCTCAAAAGGGAAACTCAAAGAACAGGGTTTCACTTTCGTTTAGCAGGGGAGAGATCCAGAGGAACCTCGTCAGCATGTTGTTGTTTTTGCAGTGACAAACTCATTACGCTCCTCAATAGAACCACCATTTGGAGGCACTGAGCTTATCTTTTCTCTGCGCTACTTGAGCCCTTCTGACTCAGTACATTTACTGAGCATCAATGCTCCCACTCTCTACAGATCAGAGGAGACCAAGCACCAGTTCTACAAAGATCTCAACTGTGTCATTAGAAACATACCAACCAACGAAAACATCTACCGTCTAGGACATTCTAACGTTCGCGTGGGATCTAACCATGACTCGTGGCACATTTGTGTCGGACATTTTGGTATCGGCAACATGAACGACAATGGTCAGAGACTGCCTGAATTTTGCACATACCATAACCTGTGTATCACCAACACATTCTTTGCCAACAAGCCATCTCACAAAGCATCTTGGAGGCATCCAGGATCTCACCACTGGGGTCAGCTGGATCTCATCATCACACGGAGATCCTTTCTGAATTCTGTCCAACTGATCCGTAGTTACCACAGCGCGGATTGTGACACAGATCATTCATTGATAAGAAGCAGGATAAGGATTCTGCCTAAAAAGTCCATCACTTCAAGAAAAAGGGCTGACCACGCATTAACACTACCAGAACCTCGCATCCTACACTGCGAAAATGTTTTACTGTCTCTATCAAGGTTGCCCTCTGTAGCTGCCCATCCTCCTCTGCTGAAAGTATGTGGAATTATATCAGGGACGATTTGTATACTACATCAATAGATACTTTCGGCATGAGTGAAAGGCAAAACCCAGATTGGTTCAGTGCTGGGCTCCTAGAGCTGGAACCAGTTATCGAAGAAAAGATCGGAGCTCTGATGCAATACAAGAGTGATTCTTCTACAAACTCAGCACCTGAACAACTCTGGATCCCTATAACAACTAAAGAGGTCACCCAGACACTGCAAAGACCGAGCAATTGGAAGACACCCGGGTACGATATGATCCACAGCTTCTGGTTAAAATATCTGACAAGTACACATAAAAAAGCTGGCTGAGGAATTTAATGACATACTAGCAGAGCCAGAGGCAATGCCTGAATTGCTCACGGAAGGGAAAACTATCCTAATACTCAAATCCACTGAAACGGCAAACCCACAAAATTTCAGGCCAATAATATGTTTCTACAATTTACAAAGCCTTTACTGCAATAATATCGCAGAGAATGAGCAAGTAACTGGAAGAAAACATTTTTCCAGAAGAGCAGAAGGGATGTTGCAAGGGTTCATTCGGCTTTAAAGATCAATTAATGTTCAATAAAGCCATAACTGAAGACATCCGCAGAAAGAAGGAGGGTCTAAGTATGGCCTGGATCGATTACCGAAAGGCTTTTGATAGCATTTCCGATACATGGATCCTAGAAACACTATCCATGAACAAGGTAGCACCAATAATCATAGAATATATAAAATATTCCATGAATAAATGGCAGAAATGGCAGACGGTGCTACAGCTCCAAACAAAAGAAGGATTCATACAAACCAATGCCATCCCCATTAAAAGAGGAATATTCCAGAGAGACACGCTCTCTCAACTCCTTTTCTGTTTGGCCCTGACACCTTTATCTGAATGCTAAACAAAACTGGATGCGGATACAACTGTTACGGCAAAACAATCAGCTTCCTCTTATATATGGATGACCTAAAACTGTACGCTACAAATGATAAACAGCTGGAAACATTACTACAGACATTACATGGATTTACCAAAGAAATAGATATGAAATTTGGCTTAGAAAAAATGTGCCAAAGCAACCTTGAAAAGAGGAAAACTAGTTAAGACTATTAACATCACACTAGATAATACAAATGAAATAAGTGAATTAGATTAAAGCCAGACATACAAATACTTAGGAATGAATGAACTAGATACGATACAACTCACAAATGAAAGAGAAAATAAAAAAGGAATATTATAGACGAGTTAGATTTATACTGAAAACAGAGCTCAATGTGAAAAACAAGATAATATGTACCATCACTTTAGCCGTCCTAGTTATAACTTACAGCTACAATATCCTTATATTCCATTAAGAGCTATAGTGAGCTGTTGAGGTTCAGCATGTCATCCACTGAGCCACTTCCTTCTAGATATAATCAATCCATTAGTAAGAAAGTGAACAACGTACGTGAAGAATTTCACCCACCTCACAGAATTGCTCATGGATACCCCCATTGAATCCAACCAGATGGTGAGTCGAGAGCGATAAGTCTGTTCATCAAAGTCCCAACTGGTGAAGCACTATCGGTGATTCAAAAAATAAACTAGTGACAGACACCCATCAAAAAGAACGCACTAGTATACCAATGAGAAACTTAATGGAAATGTTGACCTTCTGTGTAGAAACTACCTACTTCAGTATGGACACTGATATATATCGACAAGAAAAGGGTTTAGCTATGGGTTCGACATTGTCACCTATAATAGCCAATATATACATGGAATACTTTGAGAATTTAGCTGCGATATGTTGATGACACCTTCATACTCTGGCCCTACAAGGAAGATGTTCAAGTGCTGTTAGATCATGTGAACTGAATAAAGCTACCCATACAGTTCACAATAGAAAAAGAAAAAGAAAAAGACAATCAGCTAGCATTCCTGGACGTATTAATAACACGCACCAAGTATGGATTCAGGACATCCGTATTCCGCAAGCCGACCTTCACTGGACGATGCCTCAACTGCAACTCCCACCATCAATACAGTTTAAAGAGAGGGATTGTTTAGCGCTTAAAACATCGAGCAATCAATATAAGTAGCGATCATGATACCCACCACGAAGAAATGATCAAGCACAGTAACAATCTATTGAGCAACAATTACCCCCAAAGCATACTCTCCACTTCGATTATGAAAAAAAAAAGTGTGGATGAAACCGATAAGCTGTCCACAGTCTGTCTACACTATGTGAAATGCCTCTCCGAAAAGATACAAAAAGATATGCGGCCCAGATGATATTAGCACAGTATTCAAAAGTAATACAACACTTCGCAAATATCTCCTTCGAGTAAAACCACCAATAGAAGAGAATATGACTAAGAACTGCGTGTACTCCATCCTATGCAGCTGTGGTAGGTTACATAAAGGCTCCCTCAAAATAAGGGTAGAGGAAAATCGCAAAGCTGTGACACGGGGAGATATTGATAAATCGGGTATAGCTGATTATGTGCGGTAAAATGGAGACCACGTCCCCCTGAGGGATGAAGTTAAAATAATAGACAGTGAACACCACTGGAAAATACGAAAACTAAAAGAAGCAGCACATATGCAAGGACACAACAACCTCCTAAGCAGACCGAGTGCAGATATGAACAGCATATGGGAACCGGTATTAAGGAAGGATTGAAAAAGATTTGTAAGCCCTAAAATTCACTCCATATTCGTCCACGGACATATGGCGGAGTGGTTAAGACCTGAATAATAATAATAATAATAATAATAATAATAATACTAACAACAACAACAATAATAATAATAATAATAATAATAATAATAATAATAATAATAATAACAACAACAACATCGAAAAATACCTTAGGAATGAGAACTTTCATTTCGAAATTCTCCCAAGATAACAACAAACAAGATGAGGACAAATATCCGTCAATTGTAAATAATATAAATAATGTACATAATTCCTCATCTCTTAAATATGGAACTGTACAATATCTTTAACTGGACACTAAATGATTAATGAAAATAGACAAGAAAACAAGAATAATAATGACTGGATTTAGGATGCACTACCCAAAATCTGACATTGTACGGGTAGATATACAACGTATAGATGTTAGAGGCTTTATACAGCTAGAAAACTATTACAAAATAACCACTAGAAACGTAATAGCAGTCGTAATGATATTTGCTATAAGAAGCAAGATATACATGTTATTCAGTGCTACGTTGAGTGAAAGAATAATGCATCGAAGAAGGGTTTACAAAGCAGTACGGGCACATACTTAAATTCTATGTCTACAATATATATTTGTATATTGATAGATATTTGTATCAGGGAATGTATGTGATAAAATAATGGCAATGGTAGAGAGATGATAAAATAATATAGGTTACAATATAGGAGATTAGATAGAGTGCCTCTTAATTAATCAGGGAATTCAAGAAAGAATCCGAAAGCAATATTACTTAAAGAACAAATATGTATTTGCTGCCAGTGAAAAGGTGAGCAGAAAGGATCTAAAGTGTGTTTGTTGTTGATATGAAAAACTACCAGCAAAGAACATCTCATCAAGAAATAGGCAATAATATAACCGTAACAATTATTAAAAAATGAATGACGAAATGCGGCGCCCGATTTAGGAATCAAGCATATGGTCTTATGATCATGAGTCCGTCATCCTGACCACTAGTCTGTCAGCTTTTGTAAACTACCAATAACGTCTAGGGATATTGAATGTGGTAACATCAGTGATACTCTCAGAATATATAAAATTACTTCATACAGAATATAGTAAAGGAGCCATTTCCTTGCTGTGAAATGGAAAACGAAGGAAAAATAGTTAAGATGATGAATTGATATCGAAATACAGATGCAAATCCGGTCAAACTAGAACTATTTCATAAAATATCGATGAATGAGCTTTTAAAGAACAGCAAAGCAAATGTAAAGATGTTCCCTGAAATGTGTAAATGAATCCACATCATAGAAAGCGAAGTATAAAACGTTATTCATGAAAAGAAAGAGAAAAATTAACGAAGGGCTATCAATAGGGTAAAAAGATGCATATATGGAAACAAATGTGGAAATGGCATATTAAGTAGCAACACATTATAAATGGATAATTGTCGAACAGAAGGGGGCGATCAGGAAACAATATTGTTATATTAAAAAAAGGAGCAGAATATGTAATGTTCCAGGATGGAGAAGAGGAGAAATTTTATGACAAAAATATCAGAATGAATGCGATATCAATTAATGAAGTAACTAGGAATTAAGAATGAATAATAAAGAATATTATTCAATAGCGTGCATACAAAATATTTCAGAACTGAAGTTTAAGCAGTGTAAAGATAACACTTTAGAGCGTTGTATTAAAACCGACATGGATGGTTAAGCTTGACATGAATTCATCAAAAATTATCTCACCACCAAATGTTAGAATAATAACGAAAAGAAAAACAGTAGAAAAACTCTGGGATGTTAAAAATGATCAGTATTTTGCAAACTTTTAAAAGAAATAATTCAACTTCTATAAAATATTCGATGAATATTTTGGAAGCTGTAACACTGCAGTGATAAACTTCACAGTTGATTGGGGGTGGGTACGATTGGCTCAAAGTAACTCAATCGAATATAAATCCGGATAAGATTTGAGGACTACACCGAGAAAACTAAAATAGACAGAGAAAGAAATACAGAAATTGCGACAATGAGATTCCACCGAATCTCGGGGTCTGTTATGATTTCAAACTCCGAGCAAAATAACGGCTGAACCACAGTTTCACTGCAGAATATAGCAGGATCAGCAAGACCCAATACTCAGAGGTAGAAATGCTGACACCAACTAGTCCATGGGATGAGGGTTGCAAAATAACTTATTTACTTTTGGGAAAATACATAAATTAAGTTAACAGTTACTTATCTGAAAGAAGTACTTCCACCATTAATAACAAGGGCGGAAATAGCATTGTATAAACAACAAAGACAATAGTATGGTCAAAACTAAAATATGGATCTCTCTCTTCCTCTGTTTAGAAATTCTTTTACGTTACAAGTTCTTTTATTTCTAAAAGGACGCAATATCGGGTGTGGGGTTCTAATACATCTATTCCTTGCCTGCTCCTCTGAATGTACACGTTCTCAGGCTAAACTAAAGGAACCCGCCATCTTTACATATAGGTTAATTGTAATTTCATTTCTTTAATAATCTCAAAAATTCTTGTAGACGTGTTTTAAATGTTGTACGCTTAATACTTTTTTCATGCAGATTTATTCACATCCTTTTCCCGCGCAAGTATTTTCTTTATTCCAACCAACATATCTATTCGAATCTTTCGGCCATCTTGTTCAGGCCCAAATGCACCCCTGTCAGTATACTATTTCATATATATATATATATTCTTAATCACCTTCAGTTTTATTACACTTAATTTGGGAGTTGTGTCAGATATCTATAATTTCAATAGTGTTGTCCATGCTATATTCGTTGTTATTTATTCAGTTGGTATTGCTACTGTCGTTATTAATGATGGAATGAATGATTCCATATTAGCAACTGTTCCTAACACTCAGTATGCATATTTTCATCTTCTCATCCAAATAAATTTGCGACCACTATCGCGATATTCTCCTTTCAATCATCATCGCTTCAGACGTCTTAAAATATTCTGATGACCACGCACAGTTATTATTATTATTATTATTATTATTATTATTATTATTATTATTATTATTATTATTATTATTATTATTATTATTATTATTTACATTAGCCTCTTCTTTCAATTTTATTTCCATTCCTTGCGTTATGTCTTCCTGACACCTAAGGCAGAGACGCGTACAATATACATTGGTAGGCCATTAAAATAAACACACTAGATTGTTAATTTACAAAGTCATGTGATAGAGAAAAAGGGGAAGACAGAGATAAAAAGGGAAAAAATAGAAAATGTAATCAAATAAAGGAGGCAAGACAGAAAGAAAATTCACAGTGACAATGCTCTTCTCAATACTTGTGACGTACCAGCTAAGATAATCTTTTGCACTTTCTGCATGGATGGTAAGCCACTGATCATTCTTAAATAATTTTTAGTTCATTTTTTGATCATTCCAAGTGTTCCTACAATCACTGGTATTGTAACCGTCTTGAGATGCCACATCTTTTCGATTTCGATTAGCAAAACTTTATATTTTCTGAGCTTATCAAATTTTTTCACCGAGATATTATGGTCACAGGGTATGCTCATATCAATCAATAAACACACTTTATTGCTTTTGTTTTCCGCAACAATATCTGGTTTATTTGCTTTGATGGTCCGGTCTGTTTATACTGAGGAGTCCCAAAGAAAAGTTACATTTTCTCCTTCAATCACAGCCTTAGGGTGGTGCTTGTACCATTTGTCAGCAGATTTGATTTTATAATGCGGACATATTATCAAATGTACATATTGGCCTACTCTGTCATGTCTTCATTTGTACACTGCAGGTGCAAAAATCTTAAATAATAATAATAATAATAATAATAATAATAATAATAATAATAATAATAATAATAATAATAATAATAATAATAAAAAGAATAATAATAGAAGCCCGCGCTGAATAACAACAAGGATGTACTAAACCGGGCTCCCCATTCAAAAACAAATTCTAATCCAATAACATCGATGGAATTAGATAGAAAAACCTGTGGATGACCTGAAGGAAGCCTTTTAACGAAAATACTAAAAAAATAAAAAAATAAAAAAAAAACGAAATTTTACTGCCATACAAATCACATTTTCTCCTACACACGGTGTCTCAATGAAACATGTGCGAAACACACGCGATATCAACACCGGAAAGTTTACAAATTATTAAATAGAAATGGAACAAAATAGTAAGTACATAGATTGAGTAATTACGCATGCACCCGAATGTCTACACAATTATATATACATTTTGATACCCATAGAACTATACATACATCTCAATGTTTATACAACTACGTGAAATTTACAGGACGCACATTAACGCTTATAAAAGCACGTGTCACAAACGAAGCAAAAACAAAATCAAAACTTTTTTCTTTTCTTTATTTTCATTTTTCGAACTAACACAGAGTTAACCATTCATTTAAAAACACCACAAAAAAACTATGTTCAGAGATAAATCTATCAAAAAGAAAAAAAAAAACGAAAATACAGACGAATACAAATCTGCTTGCCTTAAGAAGCTACGTTACGAGCAATGTTTACATGAGAGAACTCGGTGACGGTGTTGTCTAAAAAAAATGACCCTAAACAGACAAATCCGCGCCCTAATTTAAACGTCAAAGTTCGTTATGCCTCAGTGATAACAAAGCAAAATACAAACCAGGTTCGTCGTCGACCGGATTATAAAGGGCCACACGCTCGATATAGATCTGTTAGCCTTAAGAAGCTACGTTACGAGCAATGTTTACATGCAGAGAATACGGAGACGGTGTTATATCAAAAAATTAACCCCAAGCAGACAGATCCGTCCCCTAAAGTCAACGTCGAAGCTCGTCATGCCTCACTGTTAACAAAGCAAAATACAAACCGGAATGATCATCGACCGTATTACAAAAGACCACGTACTCGAATGTTGAGCCGGATTCGAGGCGAAAAATCAGCTACTGGTTCAAATCTTCCCGACACACAGGAGCTGGAAGTACCCCACAACCGGAATATTCCAATAGATAACCAAAAGAAAATAACCAAAAGAAAAAGTAAGAAAATGGACTGAGGAAGATAATAAAGAAATTCTTACAGCCTTCTACTATGCCATATATTTCCCCGCAGAAAAATCTAATACTGTACAAGCCTATTTAAACTGGAAACAGAAACACCCTGTAGTAAGAACCTACATAGACAGTAACAAACTTGCCAACGTCAGAAGAAACATTATAAAAAGAAAATTACTGACTGAAGTAGAGATTGACCAAATTAAACAAGCAGTAAGGGATAAAAAGAACGAAGCTGCAGCTAAAGAAAATACTACGGAGGAAATAAATATAGACCAGCCTAGGGCTGATGAAAATGCAATAATGATTGAAAGAGTTAATGTAATTGATAGGCAAAGTGAAATACACTTTGAACCAACCATAAACACTAAGGTAGATGAAAATCAAATAGATGAAGAAAGTCACACAAATATTGATCCAACAGAACTACATGATCTACAAAATCAAATCATGATTGAATGGCTGAAAATTAAAGAAACCAGTATGGATGAACGCAATACTCTTCCAAAAATTCGCAATTCTAACCAAGGCCTGAAAATAATTGGTAAAATCAGCCTTTTACTTAAGGATATAATTTCAGCTAATGATGTTGATATCACAGATCTCAATCACCTGTACTATGCTTACGCGAAAATCTCAACAATTCTATGTGGTGAAAATATTAGAAAACGGCAACATTCCCACAAAAAGCCTTCTTAGCAAGAGAGTATTCAACACCAAATTAAGCTACTTAGGTCTGACATAGAATGTTTGACAAGACTACCAAACCTAGAAAAACCCGAAAATTAGAGAGAAACTATAATATTAAAACCATACTTGACATTGATATCACCATATAAACCATCAAACAAAAGGTATGTGCTAAAGCTACCCGCATAGCAAGGTAAGAAAAGCGCATTAGATTCTTCAAGGACAACAGCATGTTTAAAAATAACCCCCATCAAGCAAAAGGTATGTGCTAAAGCTGCCCGCATAGCAAGGTATGAAAAGCGCATTAGATTCTTCAAGGACAACAGCATGTTCAAAAATAACCCCCATCAAGCAAAAGGTATGTGCTAAAGCTGCCCGCATAGCAAGGTATGAAAAGTGCATTAGATTCTTCAAGGACAACAGCATGTTCAAAAATAACACCCCGAAATTTTAAGGCTGTTTCAACATGGCCACAGTCAAATCTTATCTATACAAAAACTTTTAGCAAAGCAGGGTCAATATTCTGTGAAAATCTTCAAACCCAATTTTTATCATGCCTATCCGGAAAACAAGACGTGAAGAAATATATAATTATGCTAATAATGATGATGTGAACAACAACAACATCAATAACAACAGCAGCAGTAGCAGCAGCAACAACAACAACAACAACAACAGCAACAGCAACAGCTATACTACTACTAATAATAATAATAAATGCCCTGATGCAATACCAGACTTTGGCTCTCATGGTTTTTGATCTTAACTGTTTGGAAGTGCTATCATGTACATTGTCTTGCCTTGGTATAAAAGATGGGCTACAGCAAATATTCTGCTCCAACAACAGATTTGCTTGTCAGTTGTTTGACCTTAACCAGTAGTTGCTTGTCAGTTGTTTGACCTTAACCAGTAGTTGCTTGTCAGTTGTTTGACCTTAACCATGTACTTGCTGACGATATGTGCATGTCTGATCACGAGTGGAAGTAGTGGGGGAGCATCATAGCCGCGTGTTGAAAGGAATTATATGCTGTTTGAATGAATCACCTAAAACAAACCTTATTTGGGGGCGATTTGAAAAGGACCGGCTACTCGACCTGAAGAAAATTCTAACTGGGCCCCGCCTGCAAGGCTATGCGTGGTTTATTTTGACATGAGATCACCATATTGCGCACATATGGTTGTGATGCATGCTCTTGGTGTACCTTTATCAAATGAGTTCTCATGACGGGTATACTGGGCTTCGTATATTTGTACCCCAGTGTCACTTTGATTACATGAGTTGCTCCTTCGCTAAATAATGATAATGATAATAACAACGTCAACAACAATAATAATGATGATGATGATGATGATGATGGTGGTGATGATGATAATAATAATAATAATAATAATAATAATAATAATAATAATAATAATAATAGTAATGATAATGATAATAATAATAATAATAATAATAATAATAATAATAATAATAATAATAATAATAATAATAATAATAATAATAATGGGCTACAGCAAATATTCTGCTTAATACCACAGATTTGCTTGTCAGTTGTTTGACCATAACCAGTTGAGCATGTCCCTTGGTGGCTGACGATATGTGCATCTCTGATCATGAGCAGAAGTAGTGGGGGAGCATCATAGCCATGTATTGAGAGGAATTCTTTGGGGTTTGAATAATTCACCCTTGGAAACATGGGTGTTTTCCTCAACATCCTTAAACAAACCTTATTCAGAGACCTTTTGAGCGGGATGGGCTACTCGACCTGAAGAAAATTCTAACTGGGCCCCACCTGCGAGGTCATGCGCTGTTTATCTTGATATAAGATCACCATGTTGCGTACATATGATTGTGATGCATGTGCCTAGGGTACCCTTATCAGACGGGTAGTCATGATGGGTATAATGGGCTTCGTATATTTTACCCCAGTGTCACTTTGATGGCATGCTCTGCTCTCTCACTCAATAATGATAATACTAATAATAAACACTCGCCACACTGACAAAGCGCTGGACCAACCCGAGTAAGTAATACTCATCAAAAGTATTGGACTATATCCGGATTAAGTACACATCACAAACACGTAAGAACGTAAACTAATAAATTATGTATACACCCTAGTTTTACACGAACACATTATAATATTTCAAAATAACATTAAGTAATGTATAAACAAGCGCACACACACACGTAAGCGAATCGAATAAAGACAAACGACAAAGACTAGTCACTATTGATCACAAAAGCATTAAACAGGTATACATATGTACATATACCCTACGCCACAGACACACAGACGGTGTTAAACCAATATATACCACCCACGGAAGAAAGAGGGCTGGATATTAATTTTTCGTTTGTTGCTTTGTCTCGTTTGATTACATTTATTTGTTTATAATTATAGAAGCGGTTTTCTATCAAATTGTCTACACTAATAGTGTTAATGACAATTAGTCAAAACTCATGTCAGATCAGAGAAAATATTAACAATGACAAATAGTAAAAGAATGAAAATAATAATATCAGTGATGATAATAATAATAATGAAAGGAAGCGGTTAGAATGACATCCTCATGTCACGATTGGGGATACATCTAGTGATGGTGTCAATAAAAACAGTGGTAATTGCGCAACCTGATAATCTCTACCTCATTAGAGTGACAATGAAGAAGCAAAATATTGTGAATAATAGTGGTAATGAAAGTGAAGCCCTTGATGGTGAGAGTGTTGCACCCGACAGCCTCAGAGATAGTGGTCCGACACCAGCCTGTCGTTATCCAGCAATGGACCAGCACACACGGCGTAAATTGAACAAAAAGTGAATGCTGTGGCACAGGACTAATAAGTATAGACCATTGTATAAGGAGTGAAATAAGATCGCTTGCCGAGTATTTGATAAATAGTGATGAAGAGCTGCTGCAATATGCCGCAAAATATGTGGGTATAAATGTAGATGAAATGATGGGCAAGGAAGAGTTTAATTAAAGAGCTGAGTAGAAGACAGTAGAAGACCTTCTTGACATAAGAATGCATGGACAGTTTGAAAGGAATACACAGAACGTTGGGGGATAATACAGCGTCGTGATCATGGTTTGAGCGAGCTGATTTGAAGCGTACCACCGAAAGCCTGATCATTGATGCATAAGACCAGGCGCTTGCTACCAATTTAGTGAAGTATAACATCTATAAAACTTCTGACACCCTATGGAAAGAGTGTGGATGTGAGAGCCTTGCACAAAAAGAATACAATCGCTACCACGATAAAATGTGTGTGCATTATCATTGGCTCTTTTGCCGTAAATACCAATATGAAGTAACAGAGGACTGGTATGAGCATGTACCGAGTAAAATTATGCAGGCGGATGGAAAAGTAACAACACTGTGGGAATATGATTTTCAGACGGATCGTGTAATCGAACACCGTCGGCCTGATATTGTCATATTGAGTAAGAGAGACAAATACTGTCAGATCATTGGTGCAACCACACCAAATGACATGAATATTATAAGTAAAGAGGTTGAAAAAAATCACGAAGTACTCCGAATAGAAGGTGGAAATGGCAAGATTGTATGGAAAGCGAGAGGGTAATCTAAATATGATACTAGTGGTGATGGAGCGTTGGACTCAATCTCATTGAAACTTTGAGACTTCTTAAGGCAACTGGAAATCTCATGTAAAATTTATGTCTTGCAAAGAGCAGCCTTATTGGGCACAGCGCACATCTTATGGAAAGTATTATCTGTCTGAGGCCCTTGTTGTGAGTTGACAGATGACTAAAGACTTCGGTGCATTTTTAGCTACACTGTGTTACGAGGGAAAAGTAGTAGTAGTAGTAGTAGTAGTAGTAGTAGCAGTAATAAAAATATTCAGACAAATATATAACAAAAACACCAGGACTTACAAATATGTGTAACATACACAATATTGCACTACTGGGCACTGCACACATTCTACGCAAAACACTTTCAATACAGTAACCATAAGAGCATCACAACAAACCACAGCACATATCCAAGGCACACAGAGCTGCGCTCGGTAGTGAACTGAAAGCATGCTATAAAAATAAAACTACTGAATGATAATAATAATAATAATAATAATAATAATAATAATAATAATAATAATAATAATAATAATAATAATAATAATAATAATAATGATAATGATAATAATAATAACAACAACAGCAACAACAGCAACAACAA
>NC_068993.1:22921979-22924815 GCF_001194135.2 Octopus bimaculoides
AACAATAGTAATAATGATAATGATAATAATAATAATAATAATAATAATAATAATAATAATAATAATAATAATAATAATAATAATAATAATAAGAAGAAGAAGAAGAAGAAGAAGAAGAAGAAGAAGAAGAAGAAGAAGAAGAAGAAGAAGAGGAATGTGTATAGATGGAAATAAAAAGCCTAGTAGAATATTTACAGAGCAGCATACAAAAACTACTAAAGACAATAAAGAACAGGTGATCAAGCGCGTGATACAAGAAACGGAATTGAAGGAAATACAGAGAGAGCACATCAGACAGCTTCAAGAGAAACCCTTGCATGGCCAATTTTGGAGAGCCACTGAAGACGTACGTGGAAGAAAATTCTGGGCTTGGTTATAAAATAGGCAGTTAAAAAAAGAAAACAGGGACCCTAATTGTAGCAGACTAAGATCAAGCGATAAAAACAAACAACTTGATAAAAAATATGTATGGAGAGAATGTGTCAGAAAAATGTAGAATGCAGAACGCCTCAAGCTGACACAGGATGAATATAAGAAATGGAGGTGCGACAAGGTTGTAAAAGGTTTACACTGGAAGTCGAAAGAGTACTGGATTAGGATAACTGTAAGATTTTGTGGGACTTTCCTACTCAAACGGTCAAGACTTTAGAAAATAATAGACTTGACATAGCAATTTTAGATAATTAAAAGCGAAGTTGCTTACTGATCGACTCATCATGTAAAAAAACCCAATAAAAAAACCCCCTAAAACACAAAAATAAGCCTTTAAAATTTGAAATATAAAGAATTTTGAGGACGAGAAGAGTAAAGGTAGAACTGCCGCAGAAAGATTGTTTCTTAGAGACAGCAATGATTATCGGGAGGGTTCTAAGTACTTCAGTGACTGCTCAAAACTTTGGATACCTAAGATTACAGGTAGTAACACACAACCCATATAAATCCTACCAGGAATAAAAAGCAAACCTGAGTCAAACCAAAATAGCAATTTGTAGCTTGGACACAAGGTCACTAATTATGATTTAGATATGTCCGAATATATGTACTTTAGTACGAAACAAAGTATTTTACTTGCTCAGGACTCAAGAGAGGGAGGATTCACGATTTTCACCCTGAATCCGATGGAATGTGACTAAATAGTGTTACTAAATCTATTTGGTTCTTCGGTTAACCGAATTTCTTTCCAAAGCGTTTTCTTCTATTATTGCTACAAGAACAAGAGCAACAAAGACAAGTACTGCTACTGCTACTGTTGTTAATGATGATGATGATGTTACTGGTGATGCCACTCCTACTACTAGTACAACCGCTGGTACTACCATTAATATTGATATTACCCATAAATTTGCTGCTGCAGGTACTACTACTACTACTACTACTACTACTACTACTACTACTACTACTACTACTACTACTACTACTACTACTACTACTACTGCTACTTTTGAACAAAGGTTGATGGTCATATTTTTGCGGAAGAGGATCCATAGACATGAGAGAATGAGGAGCAAAGTTAACCACAACTAGATTTGAACTCATCGCGTAAAAGCTAGAATATTTACCAATCCTCTTTCTGCCAATCCATTGCTCCTGCTATAGTAGTAGTAGTAGTAGTAGTAGTAGTAGTAGTAGTAGTAGTAGTAGTAGTAGTAGTAGTAGAGTTACAAAGAAGAATATTCGGAAATGAGATGTAAATAGAATGATTGTACAAGTAAGATGAAAAACGGAGAAAGAGAGGATAAAATAAGAGAGGATGTAAATGCGAATCAATTTCAATCTCTTTTGACAACTAAATCAGGCCAGGCCAACAATATTTTGGCAACGAGTATAGCAGTTATCGATTTTTGCAACGTACCAGTGTCTGATGATTGGTGATTAGTTGAAAGGGGCAGCACTTGGACGTAGATTTAGTCGGAATATAGTCACTTTTCAACTGATTTAGGCTGACCTCAGTTACATCAAATAGTCATTTATTTTTCATACAGTTATATATATACACTTACTCAAAGGCATACATACATACATGCATACGTATATGTACACATACACACATATATGCCCAGGAATGTAAAAAGAAACATACATACGCGCGCATGCACACACATACACTCACACACACATTCACACACGTATTTACACCCACACATATATGCGCGCGTGTGCGTGTGCGTGTGCGGGATTGTCTCATTGTGTCTGTGTTTGTGCCCCACCAGTAACCGGTGTTGATGAGTTTGCGTTACTTTGAACTAGTAGTTTGGCAAAAGAGATCGATGGAATAAGCATCAGGCTTTAAAAAAATTAGTGTCGATGTCGATTCTTTCGACTATAATAATTCTTCAAAGCAGTGCCCCAGCGTGGCCGCAGTCTAATAGCTGAAAGAAGTAAAAGGATGAAAAGATCAACGTATATGTCCATACATGCACACATACATATATACACACATACACAAAAAGAATCATGGGCAGTAGGGCTTCGAAATCATATTCTAAGTATTTGTTCTGGCTCTTTACGTTGTGATTCCAAATTCTGTTTAAATTAACTTCGGCTTTAACCCTCTTCTGATAGATAAAGTATAAATATACTAGGGCTAAATAGCAGTACTATTATTCCCTTCAGGGGACTGTCACATTAAGTTGACAGCATACAACTACTTCATCGTATCACTACTGCATAAATCTCTCTGAGAAATTTAGAAATGTATTATTTCTATTTTTGAAATCAGTGAATGTATTTCACTAGAATAATTATATGTTTACAAGAGCTAGATAGGCATCTCCAACTAGCAAGCCATGCTACTCCAGACTGAAGATCAGCAATGACTCAGAAACTAGTCGCTGGA
>NC_068993.1:22924893-22936163 GCF_001194135.2 Octopus bimaculoides
TTGTAAACATAAGGACACAGAAAATGTGTCAAGGCTGACAGGAAGCGGTCCTGCTTCCTAGGTCTAAATATTAGTAGTATTATTCCCTTCATGGGACTGTCACATTAAGTTGACATCATACAACTACTTCAATATCAGAAGCTATTCTGGAAAGGGGGAGATACAGGAAGTATAAAGGGAAATATAAGGGTAAAAAATAAAGATGTATGTTGGGTGCTAAGCTTGTTCCATTATACAAAGAATGTGTATGATGAGTAAAAAGTATTGTTGTTTGTAGTAGGTTCCGATAGGTGTTCATATTTTGTTATTACACGTGTAATTATATGTGTAATAACAAAATATGATGAAGCACCCACACACGGGGCATTGTTGAAAAATATTTAAATATGTAATAATCTCACCAAATTAAAACTCGTATGCAGTGCAGAAACAGATGTTGCGATCTACTATCAAAGTCTCAAGTTATATATTATTCACTCTCTCTCTATCTCTCTCTCTCTTTCTCTCTCTCTCTCTCTCACACACACACACACGCAGACACACATATACATGTCTGTGTGTGTACATATATATATACTATGAACTAAGAAGAACCTGTGCTGAAAGCAGAGTTGTTTCTAATAAGTAGAAATATGTGTTTATGTCTGTATTAGTTGGATTGGCTATAAATATATATATGGGTCTAAAGAAAACATTTGGTGATCAGGTATGTTGTTTATAGCTAGAATAAGAGACTATTTATGTTGAACTGATAGTAATCAATAACTGAAGCTATAGGGCGTCACCCAATCAATATTTCCTTCACGTGCTTTGTACAATTAGCTCAAGTGTCACGTCGGTTGAAAGACAATGTTCGCCAACTAACCAGATTTCATTTATCAAATTATTACGCTAAGAATGGCACTGGTATATGCACACGAATATGATTATACAGACATACACATATATTCCTACAAACGTGTTAAAAATCGTATAAATGCACACACAATCTCCAAAGAATGACATAAATAGAAAGCTGACCATAGTTTAGTTTGCTTGAATATACAGAATATTTAACAGATTTGAGAATGTCAAAGAAAGAGTGGTCTCAATATACTGTATAATAGCAATTATGTTGTAAGCAATGATAAAGGACTATTCTTCACAGTGGGCAGTGTTTTCATGATGGACGTGTACTTTCAAAATGTCTATGAAACCGCATCGCGGATAAAACTACTGTAATGTAACTGACGTTGCAATAATATGAATTATATATATACACGTACGCACATATACACAATCATATATAATGTGTCGATAAGCCAGCTGGAGGAGATGTTCTCCTGGAGCTAAAAGCAACAGTAACATCCACCCTTAGGGGTCAGCCACATTTAAATGGCAAATATACTTCACTTTATCGTGCAGTTACTGTTAACACCTCGTTCAGAGATTTAACATATATATATATATATATATATATATGTGTGTGCGTGTGTGTGTGTGTGTGTGTGTATGATTGTATACATATACTTGCTTAAATACCACAGTCCAGAGGCATGTGCATAAGTACAGAATATTCTAGATGTACATGCTGACTTTCATATATACATATATACGTTTGATTCTCAGTTGACAAGTTACAACAGTGTTATAGTTTGCATGTTATCGCATGCTGTTGTAAAGAGTTATACTGCTTTAATCAACGTCTTTTGTCAAACGATTTCAAAGTATTGTTTGTATGTTTGCAAAAACATTTCCAGGTTTATGGCGTACACGTATTCGTGGAGAGATATACTTTACACACATGTAACAAGCAATCCCTTGCCCACATTCAAAACTTCAATGAGCTCATGAGTTTTCATGGTAATTGTTAACACACAATGTCCTGTTAAGGATTCAATTGTTAATTCAACAGTAGCGTTTTAAAGCTTGTACACCGGCACATAACGATTCATCCATTGTACCTCTCTTAAAAAGAAACGTAAAATTTCAAAGCGGTACTTTATAAATCTCTTTTCCTTTATGTCGTATCAACTTTGAACAGTATAAAGAGTGAATGTAAATATTGCCTGAACTAAAGCCAAGGAATGAAAACTAGTGCCAGGGATTAGCTATATTTTTTTAGTAATTTCATCTGGAAGCTAAGTGTTCTCTATCTCTACTTGTGCAAAAATGGTTTAAAATTAAGCTTCTTCATTAAACATCATTAAACATGCTTTAGACCCCCCCCCCCTTTGATATATAAAAGAAATTGTTCTATACAGTGCTCTGATGCCCTACAACTAAGAAAAAAATACCCATCAGGTGTACTGTTATTGGATTTCAGGAAGCATGGCAGTTTTGAAGGATGTGGTGCCTCGACACCTATCCATGCTTCGACAAAGCTGAGCTTGAAAAACTGTTCCTTAAAGTCATGGATGTTGTTTTTTTGATTTTGAAAGCATGTCCACGGATGTTTGTCAAATGGAAATCAAAAAGGTGCCCAAGCTTGTTGGAAAGATGGTGAATAATCTTGTGGCTGTCTACCATGTGAGTTGCCAGACGTCTACGCTTCAATATGTCCATGCCCAGAGAAGCAAAAGGTACAGAGTATGGGAGATGTCTAATGACGGGTATTCGTTGCGATGCCTGTTTCTGAACAGTTTCCAGATTTATATGTTGAACGTGATAGGGTTTCCAGACTGGTGGTATGAATTCTAAGTGTGGCCGTACCATTGTCACAAACAATTTTAAATAGAAGCTGGAGAGCAGCTGACAAATGTCTTACTGAGGGATGCTAGGTCATGCTCAGCCTTCTTGACAATCTTAGAGAGGTGGTTTGTCCAACTTAAACCGCTGTTTACAATAATACATAGATCAGGTTCACTAGAAGACTTCGTGAGATTGGTACTGCTGAAGGAGTATGTAAAGGCTAGGCTTTTCCTCCCAACGTGTATGGTAACGCACTTGTCCACAAAAAGCTTGAGTTGCCAGTCAGAAATCTCTTACTGCATTGTGTCCAGATCTGTTTGCAGGAAAAAATCTATAGCGCATAAGAACTGTTCTTTTTATATCTAGGTACAGCTTGATGCCACTTGCTTATTTCAACACTGTAACATTCCTCAAGCTGACATCTATATCATAAATATACGCAACAAGCAGCAGAGGTCCATGAACGGATCGCTGTGGTACACCAGGTCCCAGAACCGTAACTACCTATTTCCGACCGAGAATGAAAGACCAGCCAGTTATAGAGATCATCTTTCGCAACCATTGCAGAGAGTTTTGCCATGAGTGGTTTGTGCGGCACAGAATTGAAGGCTTTAGCAATGTCAAGGTAGATAACATCGACCCATTTGCCGCCATCAGTAACTTGGGTTATGTCTTCAAGGAACTCGATGAGTTGGCTACAGCAGCTGGAGTTAGGGATAAATCCAAATTGTCATGATCGAATGAGGCTGTGAGAGCATCAGAAGTTCCATTGTTTCTCTGACACATGACTCCATCAGCTTGGCGATGCAGCTATTGAAGTTGACTAGATGGTAGTTGATAGGTGATGTGTGATCACCTTTTTTGAACAGGGGAACGACACAGGCAGTTCTCCATTGCTCTGGAGTAACACAGTCATTAAGGTAGAATTGAAAGAAGGATGAAAGTTATGATTTGTTCAGATCATCACAAGAAATTGCTGCAATGTTGGACCGAATGTAGATCATCACACCCATCTCTATGACGTTTAGCACGGTCTTTGCTAAACAAAGTTGTAACCAACTATGCTAAAACACTATCACAGAGTAGAGAGTGTGCCCTCGTTTCTGTGACTGTGAGCAAATCGGGGTCAATACTTTTGATGTAGGAGTAGGAAAAAAAGTGCACCTCGTTGCACAAACTTTGGGGATTCAGGGATAAGAATTTGAGACAGGATTTAATACGATAATGAATGTATTTAAGAGATGAACTATGTTTTGTTGTTAAGTGGTAACATTGATGATAGTATTTGCTCGGTGCTATATGAGTGGAGTGGTGTTCTAGTGGATGGTGGTGGGTGTCGGTTCCTACAGTTCTGGATATGCGACGTCGGATCCCCAAATTTAGATCAGCCTTCATATTTTCCAGGTAATTTAATGAAAAAAAATTTAATTTCCTCTTTGGTTTATCTTATGTGGCATTGCGATATTTTTGTAATTCTTTCTTCTTTGGTTGGTGTTGATGTTTAGAGATTGATTGTTGTTTTGTTTTGGTTTTGTTACACTTCCCTGTTGCACTTTATAGCGGGAGAAAGGGAGAACAGCCAACTTCTGTTAGTAGAGATTTGCGAAGAAGTTAACACGTTTGAAATTTTCAAAAGTGGACATTGCAAACCGTCACTATTTATAACTTAAACACATTATGCTAGCAAATCATGTTACAATTCATAACCAAACAACATTGTGCGTATAATCGCGCGCGGAATAATTGCGCGCGCAAGCGTGTGGTATTATTAAGGATTCAGTGCTAGATTTTCACTCAGCCGTTCTATTTTTGATTTGCCTTAATTATGACAAGGAAATCAAAGATAAAGCTGGAATTATTCCATATCAACAATCATTTCTGCAGGAAGAATAATTAGTAATTGCAATCATTATTGGTGTTGCCGCTCTTATGTTCTGTTCATTTTTTTATTTCTGTTAGCAATAAACAAATATCACTGAGTTATGAAACTTGAAATTGAAATTCATCATTAGCTTTTGTAGTTAGACGTTACTGTTGTGCTTGTTATTGCTGTTGGTATTTAGGGATGATGTGATTTACAAAATTGCTGGTGTTTTAGTTGATTTTTTTTTAATTCTTGGAGATAGCTGTTGTATCCTTGGTACGTTTTGCATAAAGAAAGACTGTTTGCATGTAGAACCAGGTGCAGTACAGGCTCAATATTCTATTTTGAGATATCACACGACAATGATAGAAGTTTAGTAGTTGAAGAGGTCTAGTATTTTTGTCCTGAAAAGGAAGGTTATTTATAACATTGTCCAGTTGAATATGTGCGTTCATATTGACATGGTGAGACCTGGTATCTTAGCGGCCTTCATACTTATAGTTGCAGGGATACATTATTGTTTTATTGCTATAGGTAGTGTTTGTGTTATTGAAGGAGAGAAGATTGTCATTATCACATTGATGTATGTTGCGCAATCTTTTAATGGAATGAGTGAAGTTTTGACATGAGGTATCTGGATGTTAGTGAATGATGCTTAAATATTTTAGGTTAGAGAGAAGAGCAACGATTTTAGCTGTGACCTCATCTGCGTGTTTCATATTTAGGATTGAATATGAAAAAATGAAGATATAAACAAAATATAATGTAGGATTACATTATACTTAGTTACTACTTTTTAGGACATCAGGTTCTGATTTAAATATAATTCAGTTGCCATTTCTAACAGGTTGATCACCCTGTTATTTTGGTTGATTTGGTATTGATGTGCCATCACATCATCAATGGTGTTGTTTATTTCAATGTCAGCTCTTATCCAAATGACTTATGGCCAAAAGTATTCCAAACACAATCACTTCATCCAGTTTTTTGCATATCAAGCATAATCTTGTTCGATGTATCGTTTTGTAGTCGACTGTGACTTGAGAGAGATGTTGCTGTTAATTTTAGTAGATCGAATGACCGCTTAGAGGACCTCCTGTTCGCACATTATTGTTATTGAATCTTTCGGATGTGATATATTGTTGATTTTGTTGTAAGATACATTGTTGTTGCTGTCATGTTATAACTGGTTTCACCATGATATTTGTCTGTATGGTATTATTGGTTATTTTACGTGAAATTGGTGCTAATAGCGATTATAGATATTGTTCTTTCTTGAGTAGGTCAGTAAGCTACAATCCGATCACATCATGATAACGTCATAAAATGGCAACTTATTACAGATCCCAAACTTTCGCTCAAATACAAATACTATTCGCTGTAGCACATATATCTGCAAGAAAAATCACTTCATATATGTTTGTGTGAGTGTTTCTATGTGTGTGTATGATTAGTATAGTTAATATATATATATATGTCCGGGTTCACACAGACAGACACACGCGCGTACATGCGCGCAGAAACCCGCACAATACGCACGCACACACACGCATGCACGCGCACACACATTGATATAGATATAAGTGAGAGTCTAGATACTTTCGTGCGAACACAACGGAAGCAGATGTATATATTTTATTGGAATTTGAAACTTCATAGGTAGTTATCCCAAGTTTCTTGTTTCCGATTTCCATATTATTAAGAAAAGCGGAAGATAAAATGGTATAGACATACAGGATATGCTTAAGTTATGGAAGTAGCTTTGATTAGGTAAAACGGAAGTATAACTGGGTGTAATTGGTTGAAATTATAACTGATATTTGGGACTTTAGGAAATGATTGTGTGATGTTAGTATTAGCTAGTTTGAGGAAAAAAATTCAGTTGTATTAATATATGTACGATTGATGTGCAAAAGTACTATGAGAGAAGGAAATAACCCATAAGCTGAAATGTTTCCCTAGAACATTCTCCGACAACGGTCGCAGAAACGACGGGTAAAAAGATTTTCACAGAAACAACATTTTCAAGTAGAATTCGAAAGACTCAATGCATTAAAATGGGCCAAAATAAAAGTTGTGCCAAGATTTAGATTTAAACCGAAAAACAAGATTATCAAAATATTTCTTTATTGTAATATATTTATATCTCCTCTTCCAACTCATTTTTACCATGCTACTATTTATAACTGCATACTGATTATTCCAGTAATTTGGCGAAAAATATGAGATCCGTTCGCTCATTATGTTGTTCTTCTTTTTGCAAGATCTATAATAAAGTTGAAGTTTATAGTCATTCATTAGAAAAAATATATTTTAACAAAAATGCAGGTATAATTTCTTTAATACTTGTTTATATATATATTTTCATATATATATATGTGTTTGTTTGTATGTTCGTGTGCGTGCGTGTGTGCATGTATCCGTGTGTGCGCCTGTGTACGTGCGTGTGTGTGAGCGTGTGTGTGTACACAGGAAATTTAACTTTCATATTGGCTTTGGTCTACTAGCAGCTATTTAATCGAAAAATTATATAATATTTTACTGCATGTTCTTTTTGCAGGTAAGAGTTAGATTCGTAAACTGACAGACAAAATTTTTAAGTGTTTGAGTTGTTATAATGAAAAGAGTACGCTATATGCATTGAGGTGTACAAAGGTTTTGGGGTATATCTCCGCTACAATGTCTAGTATTTTAGTGATGACTATGTGAAATAAAAAAGTATACATGCGTCAATTCTTAAATACAGGAAGTGAATTCCAAGATAATAACTGAATGCGATATATTGGGAATGATGTAAACGAATTGTGTAATATGAAGGGCTAATGGTGATTTAGTTTAGGTAAGATGCAGAAAACTGTGAAAGAGTAAATAGAGTGGGAAAATGTCGAGAGCGGTGGGTTTGTTAATGATACTGGGCTAACATGTGTTCCAATCGATTACTAAGAAATTAATAGATTAAGCCATAGACCAATGTAACCAGACACATTGAAGGTCAACGATCCACGTACATAAAACGCAAATCCGTACCCACCAGGAAACAGTTCTTCAAAGTTTTGGTTTTATGTTTTTTACAGAAGACCGCGTATCTTTGTATTTTATTAATTAACCTGTCGGCTGACCTTCGTGCACTATGCCTTACTCAGATTTCTGCAACAAGTCTTATTCAGACTTCACGCACCAAGTTTTACTTAGATATCCTACACCAAATTTTACTCTGATTTCCAACACCAAGTCTTCCTCCTATTTCCTGTTTAAATTTTTAGCAATTTCGCTATCACCTCCGTTGCACGATTTAAATCATTAAATGTTGCATCACAATGATTCGAAAGAACCACACACTTTAGTAGTCATCAGCTTTCTGTATGAAAGATTTACTGTCCAATATGTCTGCTTCTTATATGATAGTACTGTATGCTTTTGAGATAGATTTGGATAACACTAAATTGAGTGACAACCTAGGAGCTACATTTCTGCTTCACATGGCCTTGTTTTCATAATTCTTCTGAGAAAATAAAACAATTCTCCACTTATAAATTCATCTGCCTATTAAGGACATTATATAAGTGCTTACAGCACAGAGACCGGCGTACTGTCCAAAGATATATCTGTCTTTTCTTTGACTACCGCTACAAAAAAAAAAATGTTGATGCACGTGTCCTTGTTTCTAGAGCAGTCTTGGTGTATGTGTAGATTCTCAAATACTCATGCATAGATATGTACACACACATATTAAAAACATATATACAAACGCACACGCAAACACACACATATAAATACGAAAATGTGTCATCGATAGTTTAAAACATTCCATCCCTTAGGTATATATTTATAGATGTATATCAGTATTACAGATTTAGAAATGCGAGAATCGCTGTGCACACACACAGACACACACGCGCACGCGGGCACACAGACATATACTAATACATGCTCACACGCATAAATACACACGTACATACATATATCTATTGTTGTAATCTTTAATGTTGGCTTGTTATACGCCCACTTTGGTATAGCAGTATAGTTAGTAAGACAAGTAGGACCACGACTGTCAATGACCGTCTGCATCATACTCTCTCCGTATACTGACCGGCGTCATCTTATTTATAGCGACTAGCGCATACCACTCCTCACGTGGGATGAGTGTATAATTATTACCATTATCTCCAAAACATCTCCCTATTTAAGTTTTTCTTCTTAGAGAGTGCCATTTTATTTCTTTTGATTGCAATACATATTATATGACCCCACATTTTCAAGTGGTGTTCTCTGTCTATTATTTTAACTTCATCCCACAGGGATGAAATTTTGTCATCTCGGTTATATAGTTCGCTTTCACGTGTCCAATCTATCGTCAATGGAAGCATTTCGCTTTCTTAAATGGACAGTTTTTTCTTCAGGTGTAGACATCCACATGCAAAACATTGGGCTTGTTCTCTGATTCTTGTCCTGTTTGTACTGTATTTTAGTACACGCCTGATTTCTATTCTGCCTATTTCGCACTTGTTTAACTCAATTTTTATGTTCAATTTTCTCTTTGTCGTGTTTTAAATTTACTATTCTTTCACACTCTTCTGATACTCATTATAAGGTTACAGCTTGGTTTTGTTCCAGCTTAGCGAGAATTCTTGTTCTTATTTCTGTTCTGCGTCTTTTTTTGCAGTTAGTCTCAGAGTAAATATCAGGCACTTGAAGATATCTGGCGTTAATTCGTCCAGCTTGAACCTTAAACATTCCCTGTTAATTCTACCAGCGTATGTGATGTAGATTTCATCATGTTGAACTGTTAATCCCTACATATTTTTCTCTCTCTCTCCGTTTTTTCCCGTTCTCTATCCATCTTAAACTTTTCTGTCGAAGAGCGTAGTTTCTAAGCGACTAAGACCTTTCCATTCTTCCCGAACGTCAAAGATATACACTTGCTTGGTGTTCCTTCACTTGTCTTCGTCTTTTGTTTTTTTGTAAATTTGAATTATATGTATACGTTTTCTTCGCAAATAGCATTTTTATAATGTTTGTGTCTGAATGATCGCTTGAAATTACGCAGCGAGCTATGCCGGATTATCCGACCAACTTATTTCCAGGTGCATGAAAATAATAGCGGCTCAAGTTGAAACCATGTGTTTACATGATATTTATCTCTCGCTGTAAGGAGTAGTTTTCTAATTTGATCCCACCAAAGCTTGTTCGGTAGATTTTATATACATACATGCATACGTAAATACATACATACATACATACATACATACAGACAGACAAACAAACTTGCATTTATATATATATACAAATAGAGAGAGTGAGATAGAGTGACACATTGATATACTGGCATATGTGTGTGTGTTTTTGTGTGTGTGTACGTATGTATGTATGTTAATATGTATGTAAGGTAAGTCTATAGATGGGATTTGTGACACTGAACATAGACATTCATAATTAAAGCAGGACTCGATGTACAAGCACTTGGAAATAAATCATTCATCTTTCACGCATAGTCCGCCAAGTGGTTTCAACTTTAGAATTCTTTAAGTTAACTATGCGACGTAATGTAACGAAGATGTCTTTATTTATGCTTTTGTGTGCTTGTGTACATGTGAGTGTAGATATGTGTATCTATATGTATGTGCTTGCAGATGGTATTGTAGATAGTGTTCAATATCATTTCAGCTTTGACTATTGTGCAGACCTATTGGCTGACTACATTGTGTAATGAATAATTATATTCCTGAGATTATAAGTTCTGATTTCAGGAGATTTGTCTCCAGGCCATGCGAAGTATGAGGACTCACGGAAAGATTTATATTTAGAGGGTAAAGTAACCGTTTGTCGATTCAGGAAACCAGTTAATAATATCTAGAGTCTTCCACTACTTGTTTTATATTGTTGACACCTTTACAAAAGTGAAGAACGTTTCATTATCTTATTTCTGTACCACATATATCTTGTACATGGTTACGTATGGCAGAGGTTTTGAAGAGGAGAATACGCATTCGTCAGTCCATTTAAAACGAAATTGTATGGTTTACAGCACAGCAAAAAGAAATACGAAAATAATATTTTCTTGTACGTTTCTTTGAAAAATTCTTTTCTTCAAAAGTTATATCAAAGCAAATTAAATCTTTTTAGACTAGAATCTGTATAATTATCAAAAACTTCGAATCTCTTTGGCGCTGTCGCTTTTGACAGTACATATAATCGACGCTTATCGTGTTTTATGTATTGCCATTGATTATATTAATTGCTGCATGCTTCCAGTTATATAGACAAATACTAATGGTGATATACGATCCTTTATTATACTCTTATTATTCAGGAATATCATTTACCTACCTGAATGGCTATTAAGAGATAATGTTGTGGTAGCAATTTTGTTTAAATGAACATTTGATATATGGGCAAATGTATCATACAAGTTGTTTCTTGAAGTGAATGAACTTCTGTTTGAGCTCCCATGGGCTATAGAATTCATCGTTGTCAATCTATATTATATTTCCAACGTATTGGCTCCAATATAAAGGTCTGCAGCAACACGTTTACACCTACAGTTTCTTATTTTCTCCTTTTTCTCTGTATGCGATTATTGACGCCAGAAGAGAAATATGTTTAGTCAATTACTATCAATATCTATCGTATTAAGATTTCCAAACAATACTGTAACATTGTCTAATTATACACAGATAGAGGGTTAACACAAATATACAGAGAGAGAGAGAGAGAGAGAGAGAGAGAGAGAGAGAGA
>NC_068993.1:22936506-22938413 GCF_001194135.2 Octopus bimaculoides
TATATACATATATATATATACATTTTGCATATATAATGTATAATCATGTAATTTATATACATAAACATATGTATGTACATATATATATATGTATAGATTGTTGATATGTAAGCATATATATGCATTCACACACAAAACACACACATACATAGCACACATATATGCATACGCGCACACACACAAACATATATATATACACCCACATATTCCAGCACCTAATTTATTATTTGTGTGAGAAATATGAAGATATACTCATACATATTGTATAAAATAGTAACAATAATTGTTAGTTATTAGGCAATAACTACTTTAATATGTTCCATGTTGATGAATAAATAAGCAGCACAAGTTTTTATAACGTTCAAAATCTGTCTTATTCATGAACGGCAAATCAGTATCGACCTCAGTTGTAAAGCGAAAACATAACACACTCAGTTTTCATGAGAGAATAACAGGAAACTCAAAATCTTAGATGAATGTAGAAGCGTAGAAAATCATATGCCATATTTTCATTGGCTAATGGTAATTTAGTAGGAGTTCTACTTTAAATGGTTGGGTCAAATTTTTCTGAGGTCAAACTGTTTCTTCTATCACTTACGGAGTCGAAACAATAAATATACATAAAAAAAGTGGATTCCATCAAGTTAACTGTAAAACTTTGCTAGAATGTGAAAAATGTTTCAATGTCGGAAGTCATGATAATGTTTTTTTCTTTTTTTTTTTCCATAAAAAGGGATTTCCATATTCGAAATCATTAATTCATCGAATTTCTAACGTAAAATTCAGCACAATAACTCATAAAGTTTAATCTGTACCACCGAACGTATTCTTTTCTTGTCTTAATAGCGTTTTAGCATGGATATGCTATATGTGAGTGATGTTGACACACAATTTTAATGAAGTATTCTCGACATCACTGGAACAAGCTTTACGTCAGTTTATAAGTGGGTGAAAATTTGATATTCTCGACTAATCTAGTCCAAACTGTCTTATAACAAAGCAAAAGAAGTACAGACATTAGCCCTTCGTTTATGCTCATTATTGATCAAATTTTACATTATTCTATAACTTTTGTAAAGGAAATAATTTATAGGTGAATATATATCTATAATTCAATGATGTGCACCAGCACCATGCATTTAAGAATAATTTTGTTTAAGGATAAAGTGTTTCGCAACGGTAACCAATGATGCGCTCATGATGCGAACAAGAATATTTGTCCCACCATTCTAATAATAGCGACATGCATACATAAAACACACAGACACACGTACACATATAAATATACATTCAGAATTAAATTAAACACTACTGTTCCTAGACACATTTTCCCTGCTACAGCTTCGGTTCCGTATTTTTTACTATACGTCTACACGAGATACTTTCTCGTGATGAATACCATAGTTACCAGTTTCAATAATATATTATGGAAAGTATGATTTACGCAGTGCTATGTCAAAACAAAACAAAATAATTTTGTTATTTTGAACAAAAAGAAATAGTAGAAAAATATACGATTAAAAAAATCACATTTCTAGGGAATATTCTATATATATAAATACACTATAAGTTCTGATCATGAAAGCCCACAAACATATAAATTACATCTAGAGTTTATAATTCAGCTACTCCGATATTTGTATTTGTTTAGCGGAATCGACTTTTACGAATTAAAATTCTTAAGGTCTGTGATTTTGATGTACAAGAACTCGAGACTGTTTTAGCTGAAGAATGGACAAAAATTCCTTTGGAAACAATTCAAACTTTGTACGAGTCCATAACTCGCAGAATTCAAGCTGTAATTACTGTCCAATGTGGTCCTACTCATATTAAACTAAATGTGTTTGACATTTTCAGGTGTTTCCATTATTTTGTCCAACCCCTGTATATATGTGTATATATATATA
>NC_068993.1:22938471-22942725 GCF_001194135.2 Octopus bimaculoides
ATACGTATATATACATACACATGTATAATACACACACACGCCCGCACGCACACACACGCATACACACGCCCGCACGCACACACGCGCTTGCACACACACACACGCATGCACACACACATAGACATATTAAACAAACAAATTAACTAGTTAAAAAATCTCCAAAGGAAATGAAATTAGGACCTATACTCACAAGTAATGTTTGCCACCACTTCAATATGGCTGTTCCGTACAGAACGACGTTACTACTATTTTTAAGCCCAAGATGACGCCTCCTCTAGCTGGTTACCGATGCAATATTCACCCATTATGTTATGCAAACAGGAGTGCGAACCCCTACAATCTTCGAGCAACTTTACAGAACCACCGGACCCAGGTGGTTTCAGGTTATTTTTCCCATCCTCAGTCGTGGACACCTGTCCGCTTCAGATAATTGTAGTTTGATTCAGCTCGCAATATATAGAAAGATAAGTGTCCATCATTTATTGAATACACAAGCTGAAGGGGTGATAGACATTACATTGATCACTTATAGAGATTTCCTCATTAGCCACTTTACTTGTTGCAAGATCAATGACTAATGGTCGCTTATTATTCTGTACATTGCGAGTTGGAGCGATCTACTGCTATCTTTAGCGGAGAAGTGTCCACCATTGAGAACAAAAATAGCCTGAAACCAGACTGGTCTGGTAGTCCCGACAAGTTGCTAGAAGATGTTCGCTCCCCTTCTTGCAATATATATCGGGTGCAGACTGCATCGGTAACCAGCTAGAGTGGGCGTCCTTTTGGGGTTAAAGAGTAACGTCGGTTCATACGTAGCAGCCATGTTGAAGTGGCATCAAACACAGACAGACGCGCACACAAACATACATGGATATGAACGAAAGAAAGTAGCTAAATTTTAAAAACTTTACACTGGCGAGAGATAAAAAGTACTATTATATTACTTGTTGCAGTTAAATATATTCTTCACCTTTTCCTTTACATATATATGTAAACACACACACACACGCACACAAACACACAAGCAGAGACACGCACGCACACACGCACGCACACACGCACGCACACACACGCATACGCTTACACGCACGCGCACACCCACACACATGTGTAATCATTTAACGTCCATTTTTCATGTTCGCATGGGTTGGACGGATTGACAGCAGGTGGCGATCCAGAATACTATGTAAATACTACTGTCTGTTTTGGAATAGTTCCTACGGCTGCGTGTCCTTCCTTACAAAAGGTCCTGGGTGATTTTTGCGTGTTACTAGGACCAGTGTGGTGACCAGGTCATTGCATGGCAAAGACCCTCAAAAGAAGGTGCGGACGTGGTCTAGTATTGTGGAAGTTGACTATGTGCCAAGTAATGGAATTTTAATGCATGAATTGAGGGATAGAACAGGTGTCTTCCAGTAGAGGAAATACGAGGCTACCTGACTTGGAAAAGGAGGGAAGAGATAGGAGAGTGAAAGAGGGAGTGAGAAAATACGTTGGAGTGCACTATCTAGTTAGAGTGAGGGATATATAAGTGAAATGGTACAGTGAGTTAGACAGTGGGCAGAAAAATTAGTGGAAGTGCGAAAGAAAAGTGCGTTACCATGTACCGTTGCTGTTCATTCACAAGCATCAGTCCAAGAGAGAGAGAGAGAGAGGCGCTTTCTTAAAGGTAATACTTCTCTGCACATGTACCAGGCAGTTCTGATTCTAGCAACTATGTTTTTAGAGCATACCACTCCATTATCAATTAAGTCAACTAAGGAAGGGAAAATGTGTACTTCTCCTAAGATTCCGCTTGAGAATTTGCGGAAATCTGTTTCATGTGTGATCTTAGTGTTTATTGTTCTTGCAAATGTGTAGATCACATATACTACTTTCACTGTTAACATTCCTCTGACTCCACTTCTTAGGTGCATATAGCCTGCACTGGGTACATCGTATAGAATTTGTACATACACCTTTTCTACATATCGAGTAGGACTATTTTGCAGAACAGATGAGTAATTTCTTTGCTGCCCAGCGTACTAGAACATTGGTTTTAGTTAACATTAAGGGCCTTTGAGTTCGACCTTACCTCCACTCCTGAAATGTCACTTGTTTTCTACTGAAATTGTACTACGTTTGTGTGAATGCATGTGTGCGTGCGTACGCGTGTTTATGTGTATGTTTGTGTCTGTGTATGTATCTGTGTGTGTGTGTGTGTGTGTGTGTGTGTGTGTATTAACAGATATACGAAAATCTACTTGAGTAAGAGAGATCGGAAACGAGCGACATTTTTAGTGCCTAGGATACCGTTCTATGTTTTATTCAATCTAAATGTTAATTTTACTATTTAAACATCAAGCCAATGACCACCATATTGCACGCAAGTCTTGTGATAAAATTTGATGTGCTGTGACTTTTCTTTTTCATAAATCATAGATTTATAGGCTTTGTAAACAGCGCAGAAACCTTTTAGAGTAGTGGTCAATATGTTACTTTTGCCTGCTGCAATGAAACACTCACTTCCTTACTTTCCAGTAGTCGTGAGGGATAGTGTTTAAACAGTGGGGCAATCGAGATACCCGAATCGTCTGTGCAGCTATACTATACATTTAAGTTCTGAAAGTTTTTGCATGTCATGTCTTGCTATTTTGGTGTACGTCTTCATCATTATGAAGGCTCATATCAGAGAGACACTATAATTATAGAAAATTGGAAAAGGAAGCACAAGCGAGTCAACAGTTACGGCTCCCACACTCACCTGTCTAATAATCATATACATACTTTGACACTGATATACACAAACATATACACGTGCTGGAAGTTTAATTTCTCTGACGTGACCTAGTCTAGGCAGTTGTCAGTGATATGAAAATGATTATCATTTTGAATATGCAAAAGCCGTCGATTTATGAAGCAGATGAATTTCAGTTTCCCGTGGATTAAAACGGCAAAATCAGTTTATTTTTTTGTACTTTAAATTTTGCAACGGGTTTGAAGAGTGAAGGCAGCATTTAAAATACAGTAGACGGACATCTATCTGCATTGACTATTCAACAACGGTCTATATTATTTGAGAACTGCTTATAATGGTCCAGTGAAAACTATGAAAGCATATCACATCTGACAGGAAAATCTGTTACAGATGATTCAACATAGAAAAGTGTGGAAGGTAACTGCAGCTAAGCTAATGTGTAAAGAAAAAAATATGTTATGATACATTTCTACTTACATACACAATATATCCTGCACATGCAACAGCTTACTTGCATTTATTCTGTTGCTTCATATCTGTATTACCACGAGAAAACGAGGGATAATTCCAGAGTAGTGCAGCTCAGCAAAATAGATTGTACATACATCTACAATTGCAAAAGTCTGGCTATAAAAAGGATATTTGCTAATGTATATATATATATATATATATATATATATATATATATATATATATATATATATATATATATATGCAGACACACACACACACATATTGCCTTTTCCCACGCATCTCAATAAAGTTTACAGCCATTCGTTTTTTGCTGTTATTATATTGAAAATTTAGAAGTTTTTCCGTTGTTATCAAGAGATTTATGTGTTAACATTTGTCAGACACTCTTCTATATTTTACTTTTCTATGCTGAGAAATATGGGCCGCTTATGATACTGTGATAAATATATTGCAACTTTCAGTAACGTTTCTCTTTTTTATTTTCGTACAATTCATGATTCATTCATACTAGACATATAAAACTTCCATCAATTTGACTGTGCGATATGTGTGTATAACGCGTATCTAGTGGGTACTTGAAGGAAAACAAGCGTTAACAAGGTACGTAACATATACACAGAGAAACACACATACACATATATAATATGTATACATATAAGCGTGTGTGTATTTGTGTTAGTGTTTTATTCACGTAACCACTAGAAATACATTACACACACACATCTCTAATAGTGAAAGTGCTGGAAGTTATATATATCAAGAATGAATGAAACACAAAAATGTGTACGTGTACTTACAAACACACACACGCAAGCACACTCACATACACACACACATATACATATATAGATGCATATATACATGTATGTATGCTTGCATATGTGTCTCTGTGTGTGTCTGTGTATGTACGCATGTCTGTATGTAAGCACAAGTACCACACGTACACACACACATACACACACACCCACACACACACACAAATATATATATACAGAGAGAGAGAGAGAGAGAGAGAGAGAGAGAGAGAAAGAGAGAGAGAGAGA
>NC_068993.1:22945619-22948613 GCF_001194135.2 Octopus bimaculoides
TATATATATATATATATATATATATTCCATTGGGTATTTCACATCATATCATATCAAAAGAACTTGACAAATGTATAGTAATGGAAGTTGTGGCAGGAGTGTCGAAACTGAAATTGGACGTTGTTAAAACTTATTTATTTGAAATATTTGACATCACAAATTTTATAACGAATGAAGATTTAAATGATTCCTACAAAAGTATTTTGAGTGTCTCTGATGCTTATACAAAATGAATACATGTAAATGAATTTAGTTGATATTTGGTTTATCAAGGTTTTGTCAGTGAATATCTGTTTACAAGTTTTAGAAATGCCATAACGTTAAGACTTTCTAACATTTATTTTGGAATGCTAAACAAAAGCAACTTGTAAACTTTGAAAGATATTTGAAAAGATCGTATCCGAAATTGATATTTTAGCAACTTGCAATAGAATCGTAAATATAGCATTTATGTTTGGGTATGATATAATTTTTAGAATTATGCGACAGAGCGTCATTTTCCCAGATAGAAAAAAGCCATCAAACTATTCATTGAACATCCTGAAGTTTCTAAACACACAGCGGTAAATCAACTACATCCTTTAGCATCTTGATGTTGCCTCGCCTTCTTGCTATACACGTTATTTGGAATTTTCTTTGTAATACCTTCTGTAACTTGTTTTCTTCTGCATTGCACTTGATATGTATAGAAATTCCAGCAAAGTGGTTTTCTTGCCTCTAGTATAACTAAAGTATTTAATAAATCTGTTATGAGAAAATGTTTTCCTTTTCATTTATGTCTTTATTAGCATTTTATTTCTTCAGTTATTTCGCTCCGACTATCAACCATAATACAGTTCTGATTATTCTTTTGGTACTCCGATTTTTATATTCGGTGCACAGAGGCCATCCATACACAGAGTAGATAGCCAACACCTGAATCTCATTGTCTCAATGAACATATATCTAGAAGACATCCATAGAAAAAAATGTGATCATCTTAGGCGATACAATTAAGTATTCAGTGTATATATCTAAAGAAATATAACATAACTTCATTATGATTGACCCTCTCACGATCTCAGTACCTCTAACGACAGTATCATATAACAGGGATAAATCTGCTTCCTAAAGATGTACAAAGAAACACTTCCACACTAGTCAGCTATTGACCTCACCTAAACTACTTTGACTCATTTATTGAAGGTACTTCTGAGAAGCACACTTTTATATATTGTCCATTTGATATTAAAACGGCCTCCGCTTATTTGAACTTGCAGTGACCTATCTTTCCATGGAGAGGCCAATTCCTCTTGCATCGTCACTGTATCTCCTCTTCCACACATGAAATTTTTTTGTGAAGTTTTCAATGAAAACATCGACGTTTATATGTTTAAATGAGCATCAATTACCTAATTCTATCTACACTCAATGAAAAGATATTTTCATAGGTTCATGCAAACGTTTATGTTACACGATTAACTGAGGATTTCAAATATCCTCCCATCAGTTTAAAATAATAGTGTGTTATGGCCAACCTTATTTTCTCTCAATAAAATGCATCGCTCTTATTTTAATTAGTGCAGATTTAAACTTAGTGTAAGTATTCTGATACATGAATACGTAGAATAAATTGCTCCCTGCAGAATACATTACAGTTTCGTGAAAGTTCATGCACTTTTCAATTCATAAGATTTCAAAATAGGATATATGTCTAATATTAGCCAATTATTTTAGAATACATTTGCAAACATATGTATGACTTACAAGACTTTTGATAAGATTGAATAGATTCACGTGATATTCATAGTTTTCTGAAGACTAAGGATGAATGGAAAGAAAATGTAAATATAAGTTCCTTATTTTGATATTAATGTAGACTCAGATAGAAATGTTTTAAATTCAGAACATGTGTTCATATCCTACTCTAAATTCTCACAGTAAAGACGAAGATACCGGTATTAAATAAAATGTTTTTAGAAGAATACTTAGGAAAAAATAAGAAAGATTAATATTGTTAGTGTAGAATATGTTTTGTAGGTCATCGATAATGGGAAAACAGAAACCGAGTCGAAGATGCGATTTAATGCAATCTTTGGAATAGAGAAATATCACATGTGCGTCTACATGTATTTCTTGAAAATACCAGTTACTGATGAATATAAAACACTATTGTTACTCTAGTGTTTGTCACATCTGATGCTTTTACAATACAATTCGATTTGTCTGATATCATTTCAGTGATTCATTTACCAAATTGTTTTCACATTATTGTTTTTGATACCGTATATAGAAGAATGAGATAATACGTAGCAATAAGACTATCATATTCAGCTTAATGCGAAGGTATTCGAACAATTACCAGGATGCATCTTATTATATACTACGCTCAACGTCATGCAGTTTTCTGTTTGTTTACACATCCCGCAACAGTTGCTGCCACAGCATTAGAAGGAAATGTATACTTAGTTCCGAAGATGTAGAAATTAGCGGGCATGGTAAATTGTATCAATTTCTTTTTCTAAACTGTGCTGAATAAATATATCATTCATTCGTCAATGATAAACTAGGAAGTTAAAAATTGATTCCGCAATGAAGGTGTGTATGTGTGTGTGTGTATCTGTGTGTTTCTATGTGTGCTTCTGTGTTAGTGTATATATATATATATATATATATATCACGGACATGCTGCCTAGTTAGGAAAGGTAGGTATTGCCTGACTTGATCGATAGCATCACATTGCTTTTGTGGCAAGATATGCACCTAATTCAATAAAATTTTGAAGATTAGCCTGATTACTATGCTTAAAATACATTTTTTTTTGTAGATTAGGTAGGCATAATTCGCCCCTGCCTTTCAATCTTAGTATTTAAGCTACTCATAGTAATGCTTTAGTACACGTTCTACGTACACCCCTACAACACCATTTGCTTTACAGATTCTAAAGGCAGAGGTCAACCTGCCTTCAACTCAGTCACGCGTATGTATTTCGTTTTATTACATAAAGGTCCCACT
>NC_068993.1:22948858-22949224 GCF_001194135.2 Octopus bimaculoides
TATATATGTATGTACGTATGTATGTGTGTGCGTGTCTTTGTGAGTGTGTGAGTGTGTCTGTGTGTGTGCGCGCGTGTGTGTGCAAGCACTCCATCGGTTACGACGACGAGGGTTCCAGCTGATACGATCAACGGAACAGCTTACCCTTTGAAATACAGGTACTAAGCATTTTCCGTAGCTAAGTGGCCTGGAGCAACGTGAAATAAAATGTCTTGTTCAAGGATACAACGCGTCGCCAGGAATTGAACTCACGAACTTACGATCGTGAGCCGAATGCCCTAACCACTAAGCAACGCGCCTTCACACACACACACACACACACACACACACACGCACACATATATATGTATACGTGTATTATACATA
>NC_068993.1:22949234-22951491 GCF_001194135.2 Octopus bimaculoides
ATATATATATGTATACTTATACTTCAAAAATGTGACCACACATAGTTGTGTCTGCTCTTCTCGTTTGAACTTTTCCTTTTCTCTTTTCCAACGAAGAGCCATGCTCGAAACTCCAAAATCTCTCTCCCTTCACCCGTTCGTTTGTTTCTGTTTTCGTTTTTTTGAAGTCGCAAACTACAGCATACACGTGATTACAAAAACACAAATTTTATAACTTGCACAGTAAACACAGCAATGTCATTCGACACACTGCCTCATGAACGTTGCTGCTAACTCTCACAGCACACGCAACCATGTGCTGCCATCCGTTGATCCGCTACATAATTAGCCCGGGGACTAGATGTTCTGAGACTTTTATCATCCGTCAGAGATTTCTAGCACACTAGTCATTCAAAACCATTATTCCAAATTAGCAGTTCTATTAGTTGACGAATTGGATTCCAGGAAATAACACCTCCTGTCAAGACACCATCTCAAGCGTCCTTGAGGTTAGCGCCTTCTTTCACCAGTTAAAATTTATAGCGCCAGAAACTCTACAGAACTTTGATAGCGTTGAAGCAGGAGACAGCTCAATTCTTGCTAAGTAAATCAGCAAAAAGCTTCAACAATTTTCGGTGGTCTCTCATCCTTTAAATAAGTAATGACCAAGTTAGTACAATAAATTCGATTCCTACATCCTTGTCTCACTACCAGTGAGGAATTGTTAATTTGGGAATGTATTCATGCTTAGCCTTCCCTTAATAAAACCTGTTGTTAAATGTTTGCGAGGTTGGCTTTTGTTGTAATATAGATAGCCTAATCTCACACCACAATTTTTACAACAATATCAACTAGGATAATGGAACAACCATTAAAATAAACCTATTTCGCGAGACTTGTATTTGCATTGTAGATTTTAGTGAACAACCGGACATATCCTTTACGCGCATATATCAGTATGCCAAGTGGTTGAAACAGGTTGAAAAGGTAAAAATTGTCAGCAAAAATTTTCTCTACAAATGTGTCCTTGCTTTGTTCACAACGCAAACTCAAGTTTATTGCATTCAATTACCACTATCATCAGTAAGACTACTCTTAAAGACGTATTATGACCCTTAGTGACACATTGTTCTCATTCTGGAAAAGAATTATGACAAAAATAAGAAAAAAGAAAGAAAGGAAAAAAAAAGAAAAAAAAAGGAAAGGATTTCAGGCCGCATTGCAAACAAAGGAACGTAACTTATTGGTCAAGTCTCAGTAACCAACATCCTACAATCTGTCCTTCACAAACAAATTTTCATTTCAATTTGTAGCTTAACCTGCAACAAAGGTGTGATAGTGAAATTGCTTGTTGCTTATTATCTCCACGTAGACTCTCTACGAAAGCAGTCTCATCTATTCTCATCACTCATATCCGTTTTTCAACTTTCCGATCTGCAATATTAACTACAAACAAATCTTTCTTTTAGAAAATACCGACGAACTGGAATTATCTTTCAGTTCATGTTTTTCTGCAGACATCAATTTGCGGACGTTCAAACAGGACACCCTTTCACTAGTCTCAGAAGTCTTGGAAAAGGCAAGGGAAGTGCCCGTTCCGCCTCGCTAAGCTATAAAGAAGTACTATTTTGATCAATTGTTGTTGGTGTCTCACTTCACTCGCATCATTAAACATTTCGATGCTAATAGCCATCACATTGTGGGAAAGTAAGAACCTAACATATCATGCCACAGCTGTATATAAAACTAACTAGAATATTTAAGCAGGATGATGCGTTCAAGTTGAACGTATCTTGAGATAATATAATCCTGTTGAACATAGCAAAAATAACTTAAGATTTCGTTAACTTCACACAAGATATACTACCTTATAATAGGATAAATCACGTCTCTGCTTAACTGGGATAAATATTAACTCACAGAAACTGTTCTTCCTAAAAATTGCTACTGATAGGGAAATTTTCTGTCCATTTCCTTTATTTCCGATTAGCAGAAAGGGTTCTAGAGGTGAAATCATGATAAATCAAATCAAAAGTGGATAGAAAACAAATATTTTACGTGCAAAGAAAAGGGGAATTAAACACGGTTTCATGAATAACCATTTTCACCCTTTTATTTTCTTTATGTCTATCTCTTTCTCTTTCTTACTTTTCTTTTCATTATTCCCTCCGGTAAATTTTTTCACGATTCTACTATTTAATTCTTAACTTTTCGTTCTATTTTTTCTCATTTGCTATGATTTTAACATCCTTTTATTATGTTCTCACAGTGTTGGTAT
>NC_068993.1:22951501-22952664 GCF_001194135.2 Octopus bimaculoides
TATATACAGATAGATAGATAGATAGATAGATAATAGATAGACAGACAGACAGACAGATATATGTTTATTGAATTAAGACAAATAAGATTCAAATGCTTAGATTTGTATTACTCTTCTTCTGTCATCTTCATTGTTACGAAAAGAGTCTAAAACTTATTCTTAGATCCATTGAAAATTTATATAATTTCTTCTTTATCTGTGTGTTTAGGCATCTCAAAAAACACAAAGATTCCTGATATAGAAATACTTTCCACCTCATCATAATGTAACAATGCCCATATTGTAAAATGTTTTATTAAACATGATTTCTATAAGTGAAACAGATATTATATTCTACCCAGTAACATTTTCTGATTATTTTAAGGCGGCGAACTGACAGAAACGTCAGCACACCGGGCAAAATGCTTAGTTCGGAGTTCAGATTCCGCCGAAGTTGCCATTCAGGATCGATCAAATAAGTACCACTTTATCATTAAGGTAGATGTGCTCCACTTACCAACGCCCACCGAAAATGATGGACTGGTGCCAAAATTTGAAGTCAGTATCTGTGACTGTTTTCCTTTCTATTCTTAATCATTTCAGCACTGCCCTATCTAACAGATTATCTAACATGCCATCCTGAGAAAGTAGGTTGATTCATGCACAAAGACGACTTTGGAAAAAAACAATTTTCAAGTGAAATGCAGCAGGATTTGGAAAGATAATGACGTTCGTATTACATATTTATACTACGAGGGGCTGTTCAAAAGTTCCCGAGTTTAAGGGTACCGCGAAAGGCCTAGCTGAAGTGCCAACCTTCCGATATTCTTGTAAGAGGGCTTAGAAAAACTAAAAGACCGATGCAATACAGGTGTGAAGGAACTTTTCAGCCCCACCTCGTATATACTATGTTAACTCGACTACCGGAAAATACTGCAAGCAGTTGCTTCTAAGAAAACGAGAAGAGGTCGGTTTACGCTCAGAATTTAAGACATCGTTCTGTAGAATAGGCTCGAAGTCCTAAAAGATCGAGATTTAATGGTTATCTATCTTTTTCTATTCTGTAGTCAATTTGCGTTATCTTCTCTTTGGGTAATTCTTTTACGTTTAAGCATAATTCCATCTCATTTCTTTCAGAAACTCAGGAGATATATATCTATATGTTATTTATATATATATATATA
>NC_068993.1:22953061-22956235 GCF_001194135.2 Octopus bimaculoides
ACACACACACACACACACACACACACACACACACACACACACACACACACACACACACACACACACAAAAGAGTGAAACTAAACTGCAATCCATCATTTCTGAGTAATTTTTCTTCCCATCATTATATATTTAAGATAACAGACCTATTAACATTATCACCACATAGAATCTATTAATATGCGTGTGTATTTGGATGAGTGTTGTTATTGTATGTGGTCGTACGTTTCCCTCTGTGTATCTATACGAATCAACTCTTGTGTGTATCGAATGAGGTAGTAGGTAACGAAAACAAAAATATGTAAACGTTACTCCCAAGTAAAAGCTCTCATATTTATATTCATATATGAAGCAGCATATACGTACGCTGAAACACTGCTGCAGTATTGCACTAATAGTATTCACTTGTTACCGTTTATTAATTAATAATAACGTATTGTATGTAATGTGTAATATATATGTGATATATATAGTGGTATCCGATACAAATTTTACTCTTTTATGACGACAATTACTGTAGAAATCCATTCACCAACAACCTCGTTACTCATAATTGAAAAATAAAATGAAACCTACTGCCATTTGTCCAAGTGTGTTCGAACATATCTTACAGCGATGACTAAGATTTACACTGTTTATCCTTTAATTATCCTTACTTATTTTTTCAGTTTATTGAGAAAGGAACGTGTAACGAGTATATCAGTAAAATTTCTTTAACTTCTCAAGAGGGGCGACTGGAAGTGAAGCATTTATCCTAAACCAGAAGTACGATCCGAATATTACTGCAGAATGAAATCTACTAGAAACCCCTAACTCATTAAACCGTGCGGAAGATGACGTCTACCATCAATTTAAATTGCTATCGCTATACACATAACAGTTTTGCCTATGTTGAGATTCACAGGTGCAACACAAACAGACACAACGCAACCCGTACGTATATCAAAGGGTTAATTTAATACAGAGCTAGGGTAAACCTTACACACAGAGGAATTCCATATATTCCATGACAAAGTTAAAACGTGTTTGCAGAATATTTGTGTCACCAACGTATGTGTGTGTGGGGGGGGGGTGCCTGTGTAAGTATATATGACTTTTATGAGCATGAAATACGTATATCATAATATTAGTAAATATTCTCATTAATTCAAATATATTGAGTCTTTCATTGTATATAAATAATTTCCTTAAACCAGCAATACGCACACACATTCATACACACAAACACACACAAACGCACACATACACACACACATTTATATATATACACATACACCAATGTAAATCTGTATATATACATTTATGCATATATGTATATATACACACACATATATACAGATATACACATACATACATACAAATATATATGTATGTATGACTGTATGCGTGTGTGTGTGTATATATGCGAATATACCATACGTTTTTATGTGAGGGAATCTGTTGTTTGTGTGTATGTGTGAGTACATATGTGCGATTATGTATCGGTGTAAGCGTATTTTCAAGCAAAAAACATATATTACTGAAAAGAAGGAAAAGAAATCCGTAACATATACCTATGCACTCATGATCGTATTACACATATTCACTAAAACATGCACTGACATGTGTACGCACGTGTCCCCATCGCATATATGTATATATATATATATATATATGTATATGTGAATGTATATATGTGTAGTATGGCTCTGTATGTACATGTGTGTCAATGTCTGTGTATATGTGTTTATTTGCGCGCGTGTTGTGTATCGCGCTGGATACATGTCATATGAACTAAAAGCAGATATTGAAAAGAAGACAAAAGGCTTATTTGGTTTCCCAATCATGTTACTTATAAATATCAAACAGATGGGATGAACAGAAATTACTCTAAATAATTAAAACGAAGTGATAATTGCTTTGCTGACCGAAAAATACTTTATATAAGAGAAAATGATAGAAATATATGATGGATTGCATTTATAACATTCGTTATTGTTGTCCGTTTTCCATTTTACGATAAAAGCGGAGATCAATCTAATTCATTACATGTTGCTCTTATATTATTAATTGTATGCGCGGCTAAATCCATTTGACCATTTAAAACTTTTCATATTTATCTTTATCATTATTAGTTGCACATGCATATTTGAATTCAATTAACCTGCTTTAACAGAGGATCAATTTCTTCCGCTTAATGAGTATTACATAGTGTGTCGTTTAAAGTTCAAAATAAGAAATGTAAGAAATTTTGTTACAACGTTATTTTAGTTTCTATTGAGGTAGTATAACATAATTATTGTATTTTAATAAAGTTTATTTTAACAATATTGTAGCTTTTTAATCAAGTATCTTTCCATCGTTCTTGTAGTGCATCTCTTAATTATAGTTTTTGACTTGTGTGTATAATCAACACCATTCGCCGTGGTGCAAATGAAGCAATTGTGGTAGGAATATACAAACATACATATATACAGACATGTATGTATGTATGTATGTATGTATGTATGTATGCAAGCGCTCACCTACGACTGGTACAAATACACATTTACCTATTACTGGTAAGGGTGGGTACCCGTTTTCCATGGCGTGTATGAATGACCGAGAACACATTTCCTCTGTACGAGACGAAGGTCTCTCGCTGGATTCAAGGCCAGTAATTTTGAGCGGTGATAGAAGTCGATTCTATCATTCAGCTATAGTTATTTAATTACACCGATATTCACCATAAAGAAGAATTATAAAAAGTCTCTAAATGTGACTCGGGTATTAAGGAATACCTACATTGCGAGAAATAAGAGCTAAACTGCAGATAACGCACATGAATGAAAATATATATACACTAACAGGGGCAAAAATCATTCGAAAAGTGCCAACCGTGAATATTTAATACTGACGCGTCAGTTCCGGCAATTTCCATTACCTCCTCAGTTAAGACAGCTCGACTGTTCGGCTCTTTCTAGATTCGCTTCGCCATTACTATTAATGTTTTCGTCATCTAAATAATTGGATGATTTAGCGATTCGCTAATGTGCATATATAAGATTAATATAAGCAGCAGTTTGCAAATTTTCACCAAAACAGGGAATTATAAATGTCACTAAACGTGATTAGGGTGTTAGCAAACACCCACATTGCTAGAAAATATGTGTATATATAAGCAAATACACATACATATAAATATGTGTGTTTGTATA
>NC_068993.1:22957718-22960055 GCF_001194135.2 Octopus bimaculoides
TATATACATATATATATATATGCATACATACATACATATACACTCTTATAGTTATGCAACAGACCTAATTCCTGTAAATTATATAACTGTTCCTATCCATAAAATGCAAACGTATGTCTATACATATGTAGACATCTGTAAGCTTTAAATGTAATTTTATTAATTAAGTGACCCTTGGAAAAAAGTATGAAAAATAACTCCAAGTTACATAAAGAACAGGTATCTTTCCCCTTGTCGTACGGAATCGACTTCCCTATTATTAACCATTCAAGAGAGTAATCTCTTTTCTCATCTTTCAATTTCCAAATTAAACTACTGAGCGCCGTACTATTTTGTTTATTCCTATCCCTAAACGTCGAATAATGATTAGAAATTCTACTCTCGAGACTTCAAGTGACGAAGCTCCAATATAACTCCAAATCTTCTTATCCGTTATAACATTACACCTATATACAATGGTTTTAGTTTTAGCATTTGCACTAAGGAATCTAGTTCTATTAGGATTATCTTCAGAAATTTCTATTAATTTATTACCATAGTTAATGGTATTATCAATATCCTTTTCATTTTGAAAATTATCTCTAACATTGTCTCTAGTATAATATTTTTGCTCTCTATATTTATATCAATAAAATCATGACTAGAATTAGAGGATAAAAGTTTAAAGTTATAAGCGGCGATAATTTGGGTTAAATTTTTGGTATTAGAAAAACCTTACCTTACCTTATTCTTTCATTATTCAGCCATTTGACTGTGGCTATACTGGAGCATCACCTTTAGTCGAGCAAATCGCCGGAAGAACTTATTATTTCTAAGTCTAGTACTTATTCTATCGCTCGCTTTTGCCGAACCGCTATGTCATGGCAACGTAAATACACCAGTATCGGTTGTAATGCGATGTTGGGGGAAGAAACACAGACACTCATAAAGACACACATACATACAGGTACACACACATACACACACAAACACACACACGCACACACAAACACACACACACATACACACACACATGCATATACGACGGGTCTCCATCTACCAAATCCGCTCACAAGGCTTTGGTCGGCCCTAGGCTATAGTACAATCACTTGCCCAAAATGCCAAGCAGTGGGCCTGAACTCGGAACAATGTGGTTGGTAAGCAAGTTACTTACCACACAGCCAATCCTGCACCTATATACATGCATGCATGCATGCATCCATACATCCATACATCCATACATCCATCCATCCATCCATCCATCCATACATACATACTTGCACGCACGTATGGATAGATTTTAACAACAGAAGCAGATTTGGTACCGAATTACAATTTGTTTATCCTATTTTTAGTGGATATACTGTAAGAACACTATAACACTACAAAATTTATCATAGGAAACTATCTCCTATTGATATATTGTGCTAGAAAGCATAGAAGTATCGGTAGAGAACTGAAATACACACACATCTATATCTATATCTATATCCATATATATTCATATATAGCAATATAGCTACACACGTGGTGATGGTGATTTCTTTTCTGTCTTTAGAAGTTTCCCTCTCTATTTTCTGACGAAGTGCTATGCTCTCAACCTCAAAAACTCTCTTTCTAGCGAGTGTCAAACTAATACAATCTTTGTGCTCGTCAACGTGTTTTCTGTTAGATTTATTATTCGTGTATTTCAAATGATTGTTCATTTGAATAGAGTGTATATATATATCTCGAACGATTTCACGATTACCAGAATAAAATCTAGCTTTCGCTCATCAGTATATGTTTATTTGGGAAGTATAGTGTGTGGCATTATTCTGTAGTAATGCCCTTATATAAATATAAATGAATAACTATATTCTTGGGAATAAAAAAAATGATGGGTTTTTTTCCCTTATGAATTTTTTACACACTAGCTTCCTGATAAAATTCTTGTAAAAGATTTGTTATCCCATTTTTGAATTTATTTATTAAATATATATCCGGAATATATTCAATGCTGAATTTTATTCCGTTTTAGACACGTGTACCGAGAGCAACTCAAAAAATTCCCGCTTTTTGCATAGATGTATAGGGATAAACATTATTCCGTTTGCTATGTCGGATACATAAGGTGTTCGTTTTGGTAAGGTGAGGATTTTGTTTATTTTTATATGTCTGTACCGTACTATACTGATGAGCGAAAGGTAGATTTTATTCTGGTAATCGTGAAATCGTTCGATATATAGTTGAGTTCATTTTTTTAAAAAGTTTTTTTTTGTAAGATTTGCTTGTGGCAATATTCTGTAGTAATGCCCTTATATAAATATAAATGAATAACTATATTCTTCGGAATAAAAAAATGTTTGTTTCCGCTAT
>NC_068993.1:22960151-22963173 GCF_001194135.2 Octopus bimaculoides
ATACATACATACATACATACATACACATATATTTTGTTGTAGCTAAGAAGAGAGAGTTTGCCAATGTTATTAACACACGCACAGGTTCAATTCCGTGCCTTTATTATTACTCAACTGGTTAAATATCCAACTAGTTAATCGACTGTTTGTTTGACTTGAATAAACAATGAGTCATTTGTTATATAATTAGCATTCAGTGTAGGTCTCCCGGTACGTGACCGGTCATGAATATCAAGACTAGTCGTGAAACTGTAAATTGATAGCAGAATGTGAAATTGCATTAACCTAATAGATTTCAAAATTTATTTTCCTGCTATTACGTGTCCCTATTTGCTCTGAAATTTGAGTTTTCTACAATTGCGTTTTATTCCTTCTTAATTTCAAACTATCATTCTGTTCTGTTTAGATTGAGATCTCCCCATCAATAAATAGTGATGATAGTCAATGATTTAAGGCTGTTTGCGTGACATATTGGAATATGATTTTGCTTTCTAGAGGGCAAATAATTTTCCATGTCGTAATCGCATCAGAAATCTGAAATAACTGGGTTGTGTGACACAGTGAACTTACTGCAAAAGTTACTTTACTAAGACAGTCCGTGTTTTCTCGAAGTTTTCTGCTCGAGTAAAAGATTTTGGAATTGAAATCTCTCGACTATTTTGATGCGTCTTTGATTCATGTCTTTAGATTTTTATAATAATCTATATGTATAACTGATGTTTCACTGTAAAATACGCTATATGGGAATATTTATAGGAAACAGTGTGGTTTAGCAACAGGCAAGTACTGGTGAACATATCTTCAGACGAAAATGCCTGTCCGTTGTTCCGATGTCTCTGGATTCTTCGCACGGTGTTTTACTGTCAGATTATGTTATTGCTCTAACTGGCCCAGGATATATCGATTTTCTTCCACATTCTTCTTTCTATATTTGATCTCACTATAATGTCCATTTCTATGTAGTTCATTACATGCTTCATTTCTCTCTAACCAACTGCTCCTGAGCGCCATCTACAAGCATTCCCGATATCCAATACTAAATCTGCGTTAATTTCATGACTTGTATTTTCGGAAACATCATTCAATTGAATCGCATCAGTCTTATGTCATTGAATATTGCATAAGAACAATTGCTACACGTTCATGAAAGAAAAATATTGTAACTTTCTTAAATATGAAGAGCAAGTAGTTAGGTCCTCATCGTATCTGTAAGCTGTAGATGCAGCATGCCTACATTAAGAATGACTGCATTGAGCCTTCTACTAACTCTCCGTATCAGGATTTCCATCACCTACAAAGCTGAAAGTAAATCGAGTAATACTGCTGCTTCTTATTCAAACATCGTAAACCGCATCCAAATCACCTCCAGTCGTCTGATTAGCGTGAAGTTATTCACCAGTAAGCTTTAAATTATAGTACACAAATCTATTGTACCCTTCCTGCATTTTTGTGCCACTGTGCATTCTCCTCTTTGCACTTCTCTGACCTTTTGGCTTCTCTATTCAGCCAGCCCAATTTCACCCACCTATTCTTTCTTAACCCAAACTGAATAAACCCATATTTCTTCAGCCTTCCATTTTCAAGTGTTTAAGAGGAAACGTATCCACCTATTTTGAGGAGAGGATGTAGCCCCTAAATTAGACCCAGACAATAAAAAAAAATATTGACCGCTATAAGTAAATAATATCAATGAGATAAGTAAGAGATAAGTGGATATCATGTTCATAACGTTAATATAATTTACATATCACTGAAAATGACCTCATATATACATTAAACTACAAATGGAGTATAAAGCTGGGCATTGTTAAAATGCCTTGTAAATCACTTTTCTTTCTTTCTATTTCCTGTTAGTTTCAAAACTTCTAAAATTACAAGTCTTCAATAGAATTAAACTCACACTCTTTTAAGGTATACACTTAACAATGATTTTATAATGGAAGTCGATTCTCTCTGTCTTACATCTTTATTTTGATGCTTTAATTGGTCAAGAGTCTTGCTAACGAGCTGGGTTCTTTTTGTATGTAAACACTCAGCCTCAATGAAGCCACTACACTTCTGCATATCCTTTCATAGCAGCCATAGGGGAATAATTAAATTACGTGCGAGACGGAAATAGGTTGTCTTCGAAGAGCTGATCTTCAAAGAAGCGAAATCTATTGATTATCTAGCTCATTTATGACGATCAACAACAATGAAAGAATCAGAAACGTACCTACTTACATACTGATCCACATACGTTTATACAGAAAGGCAGGCAAACATTACGATGTACAAAGTTTTACGAATATCGACAGAGTATACATACATGTTGTCAAGTGTCACCACATAAACACTGTTACTTGAATATTCTTAGTTTTACTTATAATCACATGAATGTGATGATAATTTAAACGCGTTCTCCACTCATCGTATTGCAAATAAAACAGTACTCACGTTCATACATAAATACATTCGAGCATACACTCTGAAGCAGTCAGTATATGATGCAAATACATACAAACACACATTCATATAGAAACTTGTTACCAAAAACTACTGGCTTGAGAGAGTGTATTATATAAATCACAGCCACTTATTGAGGGAAAATTACATTCATGCTTCATTTAAAACAGGAAGAGGGAGAAAATGTGTGGTTGTATATATATGTTTCTATGTATGTATGATTGTACGTGCATATGTGGATTGTGAGTGAGTGTATATGTATATGCAAGTGAATGCATATAAGAGTGAGTGTGTGTATGTGTATTTGTATGTGTGTAAATATTTTTCTTTTGCTTTTATTTGATAACTAACGGCTGAATAGCTTCCAGGGGCAATCTGTATGAGGATACTCGACTTCCGTCTGGCTGGAGGGCAGAACCACCTTCATTATCTTCTATCCGAACAATTAATTATTAATACATACATTTCTGAAGAACTAGAGAAAATCTAGTTATATGAAGCCGTTATCTTAACACACATACATATCCAAGTGAATCATTCATATATATATATATATATATATATATGTGTTTATATA